>NW_007074615.1:349005-349311 GCF_000164805.1 Carlito syrichta | reverse complement strand
GGCTGGCTGGCGGGCGGGCACAGGGAGCGCGGGAGGTGGGACCGGCGCGACGGCCGGCCACGCCCCCGATGACGTCACGGCCGCCGACTGGCCCTCGCCCTGTCACTCACGCCTCACCATGGTTGCAGCACAAAGCAACAAGCCCCGGAGGCCGCTTCCTCCCTGAGGAGCGGCTCAGGCGGCCGGAGAAGGCGCAGGAGGAGGAAGAGGCGGAGGAAGAGGAGGGGAGTCGCGGCTGCCCAAACACACTCTGCGGGGCTGTGCGCGGCACTCGGCCCTCGGACGCCCGCCGCCGGGAGTCCCGAC
>NW_007074615.1:304871-348128 GCF_000164805.1 Carlito syrichta | reverse complement strand
CGGCCGGCGGGGGAGATGGCGTCCTACGTGGATAACAGCTTCCGGCAGGCGGTGATGAAGAACCCCGCCGAGAGGACTCCCCAGGTGAGCCCCGCGCCGCCGCCGCGCTGGCCGGGTCGTGCCCCCTTCCCCGACATCGGTCGCCCGGGCACCCCAGTTCTTCCCGGTCCGCCAGCCCACCGCTGACGGCATCCCGGCGCTCTCTTTCTCTTCGGCCGTCCTGGTTTTATTTTTCCCTCCCTTGACATCCTCCTCCCCAGGACTGACCTTCCCCTTGGGTTTGTCTGGCCGGGTGTGTGTTGGGGGTGGGGGGAATGAGTGGGAGGTTCCTTTTAGCATCACTACCTCTCCCCAACCGCTCTTGGGGCCTCTGACTCTCAGGGGTGGGGTCTCACCTCCCCTCGGCCAGGACTCTTCCCCCTGACCGCAGGTCCGTCCCTCCCCTCGCATTTGGCCTTCTGCCTTTGGAGTTGAGTGGTGTATGAGGAGGGATAGGAGGAAGCGTGTGTGGTTGTGCGAAAGGCAAGCCCTTGTGTTGGCCTCCTAAAGTAAGACAAGGAGATGTTCGTGTATTTACTATTTCGTTGTTTTTTTTTTTTTAATTTGGAAAAGGGATGCTGCTTTCCATGGAAGGAAAAAAAAAGTTGAAGAGCTAGGCTAGTGCTTTGAGTGTAAATTGCAGAGCAGGCAAATTCAAATACACTCCCGGGAAGGGCGCCCTGCGGATTCTTTTGGTGTTGCACAACCTTGTCAGAATTAGATAAGTTTGTTAACCTTTATGCGTTTGTTTACCTTCAGGCTTAGACTTTCATACTTTAAGTGGCCAGTGGGGTTGGATTTGGTCGTCTCAAGTTGGACTTAGAGAGGGGCAAATTTATACAAATGTGGTGTTTGATTTTTCTCGGCTTTTAGTTGCTGACTGGATATTGACGCATATTCCTAAGCGTTGGGGTGGTGACTACAGGGCATCCTGCTTGCCAGCCGTCTTAAGGCAAATAAGCCCTCCTGATCCTTGGAACCATCAGACATTTAGGAGCTAATGCTTGGGAGTTGCTTTGCTTGTTAGGTGTTGGGTGCCATCTGTTCAAATCCAAATACTCTCATTCTCAGATGTTGATTATTATTATTTAATGTGGGGAGAACAGAATAAAATAGAATCTTCCACTGGCTGCCTTTGGACAAGTCCCAAGAATAGCACCTGGTACTGTTTTTGATTTTTCATTTTTCTTGATGGGCCTGTCACATCTGGGGTATCATGGATACCTTGAACATATTTATCAAACATAAGTAAATGTTTGAAGTTGGGCTGTACTTTTACAAGAAAATTTATTTGTGTGTCCAGAAAGTTCCTATTTAAAAATACTGTTTTCATCCAAACAAGGAATGGCCTGCTTTGATCTTGCCCTTTCCTTGGTGTTGTGCTGCCTCTCCTCTGCCTATTTGTTTTAAAATTGTCAGTTGGATCAGTCTTCTGCATCTGAAAATGCATATTCCCAGTCTCAGTGTGAAGGAAAAGCAGTTTTCACTGAGATACTTCAATTTCTTTCAAGAACACTGTTTGAAGTGCCAAGTAAATTACACATGCTGAGAGTATTAGAATCTAGCAAGGCTGGTTAGAAAATGATGTCAGAGGCCTTTGGTAGAAATTAGAGAGGGGGAAGTGGTGCCTTTGGTTGATTAGTTAGAAGAATAACAATGACTGAACCTACTATCAGTTGGGGGGTGGGTCACCAAATAAGATTGGGAGAGACAAAACCTCCATTGTGACAATGTTCAGATTGTGCCAAATAAATGAACTGTTAAACTTTCCTGTTCCCCTGTCAGTTGTATAGAATAGAGTAAAAACTGACCCAATCTAGAACTTGGCCTGAGTCAAAAGTAAGTGGGCCGGTTACTACTAACACCACAGCATGAAAGCTCCATTGACAGTCTGAAAGCAGCACATTTCTTCGACTAACCCTTCATAGCAAAAGTAAACATAGAGAAGCCTACCAAACATTTCCAACATTCCTAAGTGTCAACCCTATTCACTTTGATGTTCATTTGGCTATTACTAACACAAACTCCCCTGCTTACTTATAGTTTTAAAGAGAAAGTAGTTTGAAGTTTGAATGTTTCCCATTTTTACCTGACTTGTCAGAAATAATCTTCTAAAACTTTGAAATTTATGAAAAAGTATAAAAAAGGCTTATGTAGAAGGTACTTTTTACATTGAATGCTTTCTTAATGTATGCTGAAAGTACAGTCTTTTCTCATGAATGTTTGAGAGTTAGAATTTTGGAGTGTAAGAGAAAAGCAACCTTGTTAAATAAGCATGATTTCATGAACAAAAGAACATGAATTAGGAGTTTTGCTGTCATGCTTCCTTCTGTTTCTAAGGACAGACTTGATGAAGGAGTTTGTGTGATTCTCAGTATACGAAAGGAAAGTGCTTTAAAAGAAAAGAATAGGTGGGAGGCACATAACATCAATAAGGGAACGTGATCCTAAACCAGGCAAAGTGAGGACCTAAACTTCACTTGTATGTTGACCACTTATGTACCTAATCATGAATTGTACCCCACATCTTTAAAATATAATTACACAAAAAAAAGAATAGAAGAAAATATGTACTTTTTTGGGTTAAATTCAGTTTCTTTTTGTTTCTTTTCTTTTCAAACCCTACCAGCCCAGTTCTCCCAAACTCTATGAAGACATTGTTTGTTTGTTTTGTATTTAGGTCAATCAATTGCCTAGAAGTAATTCTGATGTCACTAATGTGACCTAAAAAGAGTTGGGTAGGAGAGAATCTGAGATGGGAAGAGTCCCAAGAACTTGGATAAATTGGGTGCTTTTCATGTCCACCTGGAAAATGGGAACACATTCTACTAAGGCATGTCATTAGAGGGGGAAATGGTAAGGAGAAATACCAAAAAATTTGTCGTATGGATTTTTAGCCAGATTATGCATATTCACATTCAAGAGACTGTCACTTGATATTTTGAGAGGAGGAGAAGTATCTTCTTTAATTGAATATTTGTCCCATATTGTATGTTTAAAAACCTCATTTAAGTTCTAGTCAGTGGGTCACTATATTCTAAATAACAAACCTCCTTGAAAGTAATGAGCACTAAACATACTGTTGAAATTTTTCAGTGCACCTCTGTTGAAAATGAGGACTCTTAAGTAATTGCTTTATTTAACTATTTTGGTTTGTGTCTTTAATCACTTAAATAAGAAGCTTGGTCACCAAAGCAATTTGGTGAAGTAAGAGACAATGAATAAATTACAAACGGCTTTATTCCCAAGGCTTGTACAATAAAACTATTTTTCTAAACCATTTTATTAACTTGTTTAGTTCAGGGCCTTTGAAATTGCTTCTGTAGAGTGTTTAAACTTGTGATGTTTTTAGTTTTTCAGGTGGACAGCTATTGCAAAATTGTTTCCTTTAAAGATCTAATTTGGCTGAGTGTGGTGGCTCAAGCCTGTAATTCCAGCATTTTGGGAGGCCAAGGCTAGAGGATTGCCTGAGTCCAGGGGTTCGAGACTAGCCTGGGCAACTTGGTGAGACCTTGTTTTTACAATAAATCAAAAAGTTAACTGGGCATGGTTGTTTGCACCTGTAGTTCCAGCTACTTGGAAGGCTGAGGTGGAAGAATCCTCTGAGCTCAGCAGGTCGAGGCTGCAGTGGCCATGAGCATGCCACTACACTCCAGCCTGGGTGACAGAGTGAGACTTCAACTCGGGAGAAAAAAAAAAAAGATACATTTAATGCATTTATAGCTAGTTTTAAAAGCTGTTTTAAAATGGTATGTGTAAAGTAACCCCCCATCTCTTCCTAGTTAATAAACTTAATTTATCTTTCACTAGTAATTTTTTAGAGGCTATTACACCTTTTGATTTAGCTACTAACTCATGAATATGTCATAAAGGACTGCGAAACTTGATTCTTTGTAAAGTCACTTAGTAGGGTTAATCTTGAGTCATAATGAGAGGGCTGAAAAAATACCTTTAGCCCAGAGAACTTTCAATTATAAAAATCAGCCGGGCTCGGTGGCTCAGCCTGTAATCCCGCGCCTTTGGGTGGCTGAGGTGAGTGGATTGCCTGAGCCCGCAGGTTCGAGACCTGCCTGGGCAGCGAGACCTCATCTCTACAATAAATCAAGAAATCAGCCGGGCGTGGTAGCGCATGCCTGTAATTCCGGCTACTTGGAAGGCTGAGGCGGAAGGATCGCCGGAGCCCAGCAGGTCAAGGCTGCGGTGGCCGGGAGCGGCCACTACACTCCAGTCTGGGCGACAGAGTGAGACTCCAACTCAAAAAAAATAAAAAATAAAAATAAAAATCTGCACAAAAGAATATCTCTTACAGATATTTAACTTTCAAATCTAGTGAAGGAATTGTGTCTGTTACATTTAAATTCTCTGTTTGAATTCCCTTTTACCATTGTTTATAAGCAGATTCATATTTTCATTTGATGGCTTATACATTTAGTATATTTTAACTCATTTTTGGCCTTTAGTAATGTTTGTTTTTTAAATAGTTTTCTTAAAACACAATTAAACTATAAAAAAAACACAGCTAAACTATCCGTATGCAGCTTGCAAAGTATGTCTCATAAACAATTGCTTGGGCACAGCATTTAGAGTTTATAACAATGATTTTTGAATTTTTTTTGGTTGCAATTACATTTATAACTGGAATACGAATTTCATACTCTTAGCTTGTGACTTTGAACAAGTAAAGACTTAAATTTATGATAAAAATTATTAGCATTCTTTTGCAATATGGGTAGAAGCTTAGTTGCCTTCAAATAACCTCTTAAACATTTAGTAATTAACAGTTCCATAATTAACTTTGCATATCTTGGCTGAAGTTCAGAATGAAAATCTCCCAACTGCAGTGCTGTACACAGATACTGGTTTAATGTAGTTGTTGTCATTCCCAAACCCTGAAGTTTCACAGAACAGTTAAAAAAAAAAAAAAAAAAAGACGACACCTTTTTGACAACTTTTTGCTTTTTTTCCCCTTAAGAAAGGAATAAAATAAAAACAAAACCAGCTATTACCTCCAATCACTATCATTTATTCTTGGCATCTAATAAGAAAGGATGCACTGTCACACCAACTCTCAGTCCTGAAATATTCTTGCTTTGTTTCTTCTGGCTTCATAAGAAGACTCACTATGTCTATTTGTTTTTTGTATTTATGTATTGGGTCGGGGGTCCCACTCTGTCACCCAGGCTGGAGTGCAGTGGCACAGTCAGAACTCACCACAGCCTCAACCTCCTGGGCTCAGTTGATTCTTCTGTCTCAGTTTCCCTAGTAACTAGGGCTACAGTTGCATGCCACCACACTTGGCTAATTTTTTAATTTGTTTTGTAGAGATGGGGTTTTTGCTGTGTTGCCCAGGATAGTCCGGAACTCCGGAGCTCAAGCAGTCCTCCCACCCTGGCCTCGCAAAGTGCTAGGATTATAGGCATGAGCCACTGTGCTTGACTACTATGTCTGTATACATAAAATTTTTATTGGAACCCCCCAAAAAACTTATCTGAGTATATTTTGGGTGATTGAAGCTATCACAATAAGGTCTTACTTCAGTGATATTTGAAATTCATGTCACATAAAGTTGTCGTGTGATATGCCTCAGAAACATACCGTCTGAAATAATGATCTGACAGCCATTTGGAAACACAGACTCTGTTTCTGCTTGACTCATGAAAACTTACTTTAAAAAAATTTGGGGTTGAATGTGGTGGCTCATGCCTGTAATCCTAATGCTTTGAGAGGCCTAGCAGGAGGGTCACTTGAGGTCAGAAGTTTGAGACTAGCCTGGACAATATAGCAAGATTCCATCTCTATAAAAATAAAAAAAATAGCCAAACATGGTGGCACATACCTGCAGTTCCAACTGCTTGGGGGAGGAGGGAGTAGGGAAGTGGGGAGCTGAGACGGGAAGATTGCTTGAGCCCAGGAGGTTGAGGCTGCAGTGAGCTGTGATTGTGCTATTGTACCCTAGCCTGGGTGACAGAGTAAAATGCTATCTAAAAAAAAATTTTTTTTGGTTACTTATTTTGTAAATTTTATATAGAAATAACTTTGATATAGACTACGGAGATATGGAAACTGCTGATAGTTCATGGTTCCTTGAGATCTGTATTTTATGGAATGTTCCCTTTCTTCACCTCATATTTGGTAACCGTTTCCTCATTTGTAATGATAATAGCTTTCTGAGGTTTTGTGGATTAAGTGAAAGTACATTAACTGTTTAGAGCAATGCCTAATGATAGTCCTTACTGCAGCACATTTTGATAAAATAGCTATTATTTACCAAGCCCTGGGAATTAAAAGATGAAATGAGATGTAAGTCCCTCAAGTCACTCAACAATCTATTGTAGTCTGTGGACTTTCTAGGTGAGGGGTACTGAGTTGTAGGGGAGGAGAAATTTACCCACCCACTGGTAACTAGGGGACATGAAGGATGTTGCACATAGACCCACGGTCATGAGTAGCACATGTGGTTGTAAGAAAACTTGTAGGCCTTTGTTCAGTGTCCTTGGAGCCAAGGGAGAGTAGGAGATGGGGAGTGGTGCCACTGGATTGTAGACCCTTGTGTTTTGGAGGGGAGTTAGAAGAAGAGTTCTCTCTTTTTTTCTTTGGTCAGAGTTTCGCTTTGTTGCCAGGCTGAAGTACAGTGGCACCATCATGACTCACTGCAGCCTTCACCTCTGGGGCTCAGGCAGTGCTTTCACCTCAGTCTCCTGAGTAGCTGTGACTACAAATATATGCCACCATGCCTGGATAAATTTCTTTTTTTTTTGTAGTAACGAAGTCTCACTCTGTTGCTCAGGCTGGTCTTGAACACCTGAGCTCAAGCAATTCTTCCACCTTAGCCTCCCAGAGTGCTGGCAGAGGCGTGAGCCACTGGTCCCAGCCAAGATGACTTTCGTTCTCCAGTCTTGAGATGGTTGAGGGGCTGAATTACGCAGTGGATGGAGATGGATTAGAAATTTTGAGGAATAGTATCTGCTGGACTGGCTAACTGATGCATGCACATTTTGTATCAGCTACTCATATGAACCTATGCTTGTATTATGCCAGTGCAGCCTCATTACGGCACATGACGATGGACGTTTCCTAGTTCATAGGAAAAAAATCCAAGTGGTTAAATATAGTTTGGTTGAGTTTTAATATTTCTCAGTTATACTGTTGATTTTTTCCCTTAACCTCTGATATCTTCCACTACATGTACATTCTGAGAATGTGGTGTAAAACGTCTGATTTATCATGTAGTTATTCTAAATATAATAATATTTCTTAGTCTCTAATGGTTATGAGATTTCCAGACATTACATCCTTTGAAGAGTTGAAGAACTTGCAGTGGGTCCTTGAGAACAGTTGCTTCTCTACCAATTTTTGTTTAGATTGATTAATATTGGTAAATTAGGAGGAGTAGTAATTGGTAGACCATCTAATTGATGTGTTGTAGCTTTGTCAGAACTAGAATATGTATAATTGATAAAAATATGTTCAGTAATCATGTTAGCCTTTGCAAGGAGAAAAATAAGCTTATTGCCACATTATTTTGACTGTTAGGATTTTTATCTTTTCAGGAAAAAATCCCCACCTTTGGTCTCACTTGCTAATTAATCACCACTTACTGAACTGTAAGAAATATGTGTTTCTCAGCTGGGCTCGGTAGCTCAGCCTGTAATCCCGTGTTTTGGGAGGTCGAGGTGAGTGAATTGCCTGAGCCCGAGGGTTCGAGACCCACCTGGGCAACTTGGCAAGACCTCACCTCCAGTAAATAAAAAAAAATCAGCCAGGCGTGGTAAGTGCGTGCCTGTAGTTCCAGCTACTTGGAAGGCTGAGGTGGAAGGATCGCTGGAGCCCAACAGGTCGAGGCTGTGGTGACTGGGAGCGCCCACTGCACTCCAGTCTGGGCGACAGAGTGAGACTCCAACTCAAAAAAAGAAAAAGAAAAAAGAAACATGTATTTCTTGCTATATTCAGGCGTTTCCTCCTCTGGTCTGAAAGAACCTGCCCTGTTGTGTTGGTGGTGAGGGTGGTGAAGGGGCACATTTAGTCCTTGCATTTTGAATGGTCTTGGCTCCACCACTGCTGCTTGTTCAAACCTATATGCATAAAATAGATTTTGGAGGAGTTAACTGTCAGTAACTTGAAGAGGAACTTTGTTTTGTCATTGGAACATGACTCTTCTTCCTTTTACTGTAGTTTCTCATTGCCTACGTCCCATAGGTTGAAAATTATACATCGTGGGGCTTTGGCATTTTTGGAATTTGAATTTTTCAAATATCTATTATTAACTTTGTGAACTGAAATGAGAATTTACATTTTGCTCCTACTGGCAGTTTATTAATAGTTGAAAATAAACATTTACCTTAGTATCTGTCCCTTGTTGACAGCTTTTTGTTCTCTAGCCCATTGTATTTGTTGCTACCCAACTAAAAGCTAGGAGACACTAAACAAGAATTAACGATTAGCTAGCTATTCTGGGAGGCCTGGTAATAACTTTTCTAGAAGCTAACAATAAAGGATCTAAGAGGGTTAGGACATTGTGATTATCTGATTTCTCGTGAAAATTTATTCTAGAGTTATGACTTATCTTTTAAAATATTTTTTATTTTTTCAACCAGTCTTAACTGGAATCATTATCTTTTTAAATTCAACTCTTTAGTTTGAGATAAATGTAGATTCACATGCAATTATAATAAGTAATATGGAAAGATACTGTGTACCCTTATCCAGTTTCTTCCTTTAGTAATATCTTGCAAAATTATGGTGTAATATCATGACAGGATATTGACATTGATACAGTCAAGACACAGAACAATTCTAGAACCACACACCATTCCTCTTGTTGCCCTTTTATAGCCACAACCACTCCCCTACTCCACCTCTGTAAACCACTAATCTCTCCTCCCTTTCTATAACTGTGTCATTTAAAAAATGTTGTTAAATGAAATCATAGAGTATATGGCCTTTGCAGATTTTTTTTTTTCACTCAGCATCTTTAAGGCTCATCATCTTTTGGTTAAAATGATTTTCTACTGTTGTTCCTGAATGATTTGGCTTTGTATTTCCAAAATACTAGTAACATCCAAGGATTGAGGGGTGGTGATGTAAGATGAAATGGATTTAAATAGTGATAAGAGAAAATTCTATAACAGTGTATATAAAATACAAATCAAAGATTATAAGGTCTAGGGTGAGCTAGAGTTGTGATAGCACAACATACTTGGAATGTTTTGATATATACTTCCTGTTCATATATATTTGGTCATAACAGAGGTTGTTAGGGTAGTCTTAGCCATCATGATTCCTTGGCAAATAACTTATTTGATGTTCTTCCATTGAAGTGGAGGCTTTTTTTTTTTTTAAAGAAAAGCTATTAAGAAGGAAAGCCTAATGAATGTATATACAAAGGGCAGACCCAGTTGCCAGATCTGGGACAATTTGAGAAACAAAGTAAATAATGACAAATTCCTGGGCAAGAAAATATCCATGAGCCCAATAATGACTGAATAAATACATAAACGAAGGAGTAGACAACTTTTTGTTACAGTTGAATTCCAGTTAGAAAATGTAGAGGGAATGATAGAAAATTACCAGCAGGGAAATGCCACAGTAGTAATTGTTGCAAACAAGAATCATCAATGAATGCCAAAGTTAGTGGATGAAAGTATGATGGGAAATATTGTCACGCACCTCATCATCAGGATATTTGTATAGTCTCACAGTATCTCCCTCATATAAAGGGAAAATCAATACTTACAGTGAACAAAACTGGTGATGCCAGATTAACCAGATGATCAAAGTTATCATCACTAGTTATAAGACATATCAACAGCATGTGATTCCTAACATAATATACTGAGGAGACATACTGAGGAGACATTTGTTGAATAATAGTAATAATAATAATTATTATTATTTTTGAGTTGGAGTCTTACTCTGTCGCCCAGGCTGGAGTGCAATGGCATGCTCATGGCTACTGTAGCCTCTGCCTTCTGGGTTTAGGCAATCCTTCTGCCTCAGCCTCCTGAGTAACTGGAACTACAGGCACACCACCACGCCTGGATAATTTTTTATTTATTGTAGAGACGAGGTCTCGCCAATTTGCCCAGGCTGGTCTTGAACCCCAGGGCTCAGGCAGTCCTCTCACTTCAGCCTCCCAGAGTGCTGGGATTACAGGCATGTGTCACCACACCCAGCCACCCGTGGTATTCTTACTTAAAAAAAGTCAGTGTAAGTGGAGAAAACATCAGACAGACTCAAGTTTAAGGACATTCTACAAAGTAACTGGCAGTACTCCCCGAAAGTGTTGAGGGTATGAGAAACAAAGAAATGCTGAAGAACTGTCACAGATTGGAAGACATTAAGGAAACTGATAACTAAATGCAGTGTAGAATTCTGTGACTGATCGTAGATGAGAAAAGAAAAAAACATTAATAGGATGGCAGGTGAAATTTGAATATGTAGATAATTTTACTGTGGTTACTTTAGATACTAAATTATGGGAAGCTAACAAATTATTTTTTTTAAACATGATCTTAGCTGGGCTTGGTGGCTCAGCCTGTAATCCCGTGCCTTTGGGAGGCTGAGGTGAGTGGATTGCCTGAGCCCGCTGGTTCGAGACCCGCCTGGTCAGCGAGACCTCATCTCTACAATAAATCAAAAAATCAGCCGGGCGTGGTAGCGCATGCCTGTAATTCCGGCTACTTGGAAGGCTGAGGCGGAAGGATCGCCAGAGCCTAGCAGGTCGAGGCTGCGGTGGCCAGGAGTGGCCACTGCACTCCAGTCTGGGCGACAGAGTGAGGTTCCAACTCAAAAAAAATCTTCCCCCCCCCCCCGATTATTTAATCTTAGTGAAGATCTCAGTACCTCTTAGATAAATATTGTGTGTGTATTGGACCATTAGTGAAATGGCTGAGGCAGTATATTAGTTGGAGAAAATTTAAAACACTCACACATAATAGTTAACAAATAAATGCCTGAGAAGAGCTAAGATAATAACTTTTAAACTATTTATTCGCCTTTATTTGTACCTGAATCTTGTTCATATTTTCAAGATGGGTGCATTCTGCCATTTTTGAATGTTTCATAATTCTGTAAACTAGAATATTTGGTATAAGAAAAAAATGTAGGAAGTAGAATATTTTGTGTACATTAAACAAAATAGGAAAGAAATTATGGTTGTAGCTTAAGGAACTGAATCTCAGTAAATTTAAATTGTAGATTTTCCCGCCTTCCAGCCCCCATTTTTTGCTTTCCTGTGAACTTAAAAAAATCCTTTAAATTGTTACTTTTAGTAGGAATGAGGAGGTAGAAGGGGGAGGGAGGGGAGTGACGAGGGTGTGTTTAAAAAGTGCCTCTAGTGAGAGGCACTATTACATTAATAGCTGTGAATGCTAGTGTTAATCTAAAATGAGTATATTCAGTACTTTCATTTAGACTTTTTGAAAAGACTTTATTTATTAGAATCCAGAAAGAAAATAAAAAAGAACTTTTTAAAAATTAAGGCAAATTAAGGCAAAAAACTCCACAAATTATCTTCCCCTCTTATATATGCCTCAACATTTAGATTATGAAGCCACCCATTTTTCCTCATGGTGTAGCATCCACCCCTTCTTTTCCTTTTTTTTTGGTGTTAAATACTGGAGAATGCATGCTGGTTTTGTATATTGTGTACTTTTAAAAAATAACTGAAATTGATGTTGGAAGATTGGATTAAAAAATATGGGACCTAACATCTGAAATAAGATATAAGCTGGAAGGTATTTATTGTTTTTAATACTAAAGACATGCATCATTTGTTTTCTATATTTTAAGTGAATTTTTTCTATGTTTAATGTTGTTAATAATAAATTGAATTTGCAGGCACAAATAAAAAATAAAAGAGCTGGCCAGGTTTTGAAGTAATTAAAATCTTATAAAATAAAAAATGAATAAATATATAGGTGTAGATTAAACCTATTTAACATTCATCCATTTCTTTGTATAGTACCTTTGAATTCTGCAAGAAAATATGTTTCTGATTTTTCCTTCTATGCTACATTTTACAGTCTTACAAACTCCATTTTCTTTTAAGCACACTCGAATTTAGTAGGGAATGAGTGGTCAAATTGTTAAAAGTATTTGACTATTGATCTAAGTTACATTTCGTAGCTATTGAGAAACTACTACATCAGATTTATTCATTTCCAAACAACTAGAGATTAGTTTTGGAAACTCATGAGTTTAAAAAATTGAAATATGATATTTAAAAATGCCATGAATTGAAGAAAGGAAGAATTTGACAATATTTCACTTTGTTTCTAATCTTCATTTATGTCTGATTCTCCGCTCCTCTCCTAGTTTTGTGGGAGAAATGCAGAGCAAGGTTTAGGGGAACAGATCTTCTGCGTGTCTGTTTCTTAAATTTGTGTCACCACAAACTTTGTTTGACACAAATCGTGTACTTAGAGACCCAGAAGTTTTTTGTTCCCCAATACGAACCTCCAAACCTAATTGTCCATCATCTGAGACTGAAGTTAGATGGATGGAAATTCCTGTCTTGATTTTCTCTGGTATGGTTTAAATCTATATCACACAGAGAAAACTCTGTGGGAGGCAACATGGTAGCATTGTTTCACTTGAAAAGTCCTTGTTCCACTTTATATGTTCTGGGATAGCTGCCTTTCTTTGTAGTTATACACTTATATCTTTAATTTTAATTGTATTCACAGAGTAGTTGTTTTGAGTTTATTTAGTGTATTTCCTTCATGCAATTTAGTGGTTATGATCCTGGGCTTTGGTGTCAAACAAACTGCTTTGTGGCCTTGTGTAGGTTACTTAACCTTAGTGGGTCTCAGGCACTTGGATTTCATAGACTGTTACAATTTCATAACACAGTGGGGCATTGACATTGGTTTGTCACCTGTTTCTTTTACCAAATATGTTAAAATAAATATCAACTTGCTATTCCTTATTCTCATTTAAGAAAGGACATTTTACTTATTGTAAAAATAAGAAGGTCATAATCTCAATAAATAAATTTAACTATATTTTGCCATACTGTTCTGTTTTTGTCAAGGATTGATGAAAATTTTATCATGGACAAGTAGGGTGATATTACCAATCTCATATGGTTGTGAAGATTAGATACATTAATGTATATTAAAGTTCTTAACACAGTCCCTTGTGTGAATGTTTAATAAGTATTTGCTCTTATTATTAGTTTTCAATAGTTGATACTCATTACTGTCTGATCTTACTTTTCCCATAGATAACTTTCCTCATTAGTATTTCTAATGACTAATTCGTGATTTATAATGTAAATCAATTTGATAGACTTGAATTATAGATAGATTGCATATATACAGGCATAACTATGGGCTTATTTTTCTCACACAGTAAGAAATCTAAAGGTAGACAATGTGCAGTTGGGTTGCCACAGATGCTTAAGGATGTCATTGAAGGAAACTGGCTCAATCTTCTATTTAGCAAGTGATTTTAGTCTTCAGAGTCACAAGATGACAGTTGCACCACCTAATGGGTTCTTGAAGAAAGCGGGGGAAGGTGCTGCTAAACATTTTTTCTTGTTAAAGGTTTTGTCTTTTTATCTTGGAAAAAAGTCCTCTCTAGGTACTTATTATTGGCCAAGGCTGTGTCACATGGCTATTCTTGGCTGCAAAGGAGGCTGGAAATTTGAGTATTTTGCTTTTAAACTTCTATAGTACAGTAAGGCAAAATAGAAGGAGATTAAGATTAATGAGTACTGTGAGCTGATAGTACTTGTCCAATTTACTTTGCTTAGGAAATAGATGATTGTAATAAGTTTATGCAGTGATTCTCAGGAGACCTCTCTGAAAGTCTTATTGAGTTATAGAGTTACATTACTGTAGTTACAGTTATGGAATATAGATATATTCAACTTCTTGGTTCACTTATTAGGTGTATTAGTTTTTTTGAATCTCAGTCTCTTATTTATAAGACATTGCATATAACTTTTAAATATTACTATTTCTGTGGTAACTGGGTTCTAAACATCCCATCTATCGATGTAAAATTTTAATAGACTAGCATGTATTTTCTAAATCAGTTCCTTTTGCTTAGAATGTATTCTACTTTAAACAACCAAGAAATGTTATTTCTTTTTCTTTGTGTGTGTGTTTCGTTTGTATGTATTGATATTTCCGTTTGTAGGAATACTTCGTCTTTTTTCTGGTATGTTAAGGTTTCAATTTGTCGTTCTCCTCAAAAGCTGAGTCATCAATTTTTTTGTTTTTGTTTTCTTTTTTTAATTCTCAGTGTCACCCACATTAGATTGCAGTGGCACAATCATGGCTTACTGTAGCTTTGACCTACTGGGCGCATGCAATCCTTCCATCTCAGCTTCCCAAGTAGCTGGGACTATAGGTGTGTGCCAGCTAATTTTTGGATTTTTTTTTGTAGAAACAAGGCCTCTTTATGTTGCCCAGGCTAGTCTTGAACTCCTGGGCGCAAGCAGTCCTTCTTTCTACCTCAATCCAGTGTGCAGAGATTACAGTTGTGAGTTATGGTGCCTGACTGATCACTTTTCATTTAAATAAAGTTTTCTCTATTTTATTGAATTCATACTTATATCATAGATTAATGTCTTTAAAAATGGTTTCATATTGAATGTTATACAAGACTAGCTTTGATACTAAAACTTTTAAGTATGCGTTATGTCTTTAAAATAATTTATATGTGTTGAGTTATGCGTTTTTTCCCTGATAGCACTCAAGTTTATACAGATAAACTGCTGTTAATGTCGTGTAGTGGGATCAGTTAAACAGTGGGCTGTCAGATGCTGATGGCTACAGACATTATTATTAAGAGTCAAGAGCATTTGTCATCTTCAGATATTAACATGTTTTCATAAATTATTTGTTTTGGTGGGAGTATACCATATGCCTGAATTTGGAATGTAAGTTAGGACTCTGTCTTCATTTAAAATGAATTAACTTTAACTATGTCTATAACCTCCACTAGACTGAGAGCTTATTGGACTGGGACTTAGACTTAATGTTCATCTTTAAAGTACAGTACTTGGTATACCCCTTAGCACAGAATTGGAGCTGATAAAGGTTTGATGACTTGATCTTGCTTTCCTGAGAGCTTGACACTTGATGATAAAAGGAAAAAAGTACAGATGATCCTTGAATACCATGCGTTTGAACTGTGTGGATCCACTTATACATGAATCTTTTCAGTAAATATATATATTCAGTAAATATATATTCAGAAAATTTTTTGGATGTTTGCAACAATTTGGAAAAACTTTTGGATGGACCTTGCAGAAATATCAAGAATGTTAAGAACAGGTTACATCATGAATGCATAAAATATATGTAGATAATAGACCATTTTATCATTTACAATATACAATATACAAAAATCTATTTAAAAAGTTAACATTTATAAAAATATGTGTATACACTTATAGACCGTATATGGCGCCATTCAAAGTCTAGAGAAACGTAAACAAATGTGAAGATGCAGTATTAAGTAATAACTGCATAAAAGTCAGTCATACATCCTGTACTATTGGAACAATTTGGTAGCTACCTCCGGTTGCTATTTCGGTGAACTCAAGTGTCATGCATATCTGCCTAAAATGTCCTGTGATGCTGATTATATCTACATGAGCAGTTTCTCTGCCAGTACATTGCTTATTACAGTAAAACATGATCTTTCATGGTTTTTATATATTTTTCATCATTTTTAGTGCAATACAGTAAACCTTGAATAACACCATGGGACCCATACTAGTGATGCTGGAAGTACTCCCAAGAAGCACAAAAAAGTCACAACATGATACAAAGAGTTTGAATTGCTTGATAAATTTGCCATAGTGTGAGGTCTGCAGCCGTGGCTGCCCAACATTTCAGATGATTCAGCTTGCAAACAGATGATATAATGTATGATACCGATAAATACAGCACTATACTATAAGTGTATTTTCTCTTGTAATTTTAATAACACTTTCTTCTCCAACTTACTTTATTGTAAGAATGTAGAATATAATATAATACACAAAATGTGTCACTCAGCTATTTGTGTAATCAGCAAAGCTTCCAGTCAACAGTAAACTGTTAAGTTTTTGGGAATCAAAAGTGTGAATTTGTGCTTGAGGGTTTGGTGCTCCTTACCCCATTGTTCCAGGGTCAACTGTATTTAGAAAGTTACCTACTTGATAGATTAAGTTTACTCATTGTGTTTTTGTGGGATTGTTTTTGGCTTTTCTGATAGAACATTTAATTTGATATTTCTCTCTTGTTATGTTGAAGAGAATTCCCTCATATTTGCATATATCCTACAAAAAGTGTCTTGCCTGCCCTGATGGTTACAGAAATTTGTGTTTTACTGCCTTCCAGTAGACTTATCAGCTTGAAAGTTTAATCATGCCGGGTTAGGAATTTCTAGTTTGTCTGGTGGCCTGTGGGGGAATCCCTGGGTGTTTTTGAGTCCAGCATGAAGGTCAGGGTAGTGCCTGAAGACAAACATTTATTAGTGATGAATGCGAAGGTCTTGGAGGACTGCTGAGGCTTTTGCAATACTTGAGGCAGCCCTTTAATGAGACTGGGTGTATCGGACTAGAAAACTACACAGAGAGAGTTAAGAAACAGATCTGCATCAGCTTGAATTGAAACAGACAAATTTGGGAAGAAGAGGAACCACTGTTGTCTCTGGATGGTACTTTGAAATTAATGACTGTATTTTTTTCTTTTTTGTGATTTTGAATGGTCAGTTATGGCATGAGGGCAGGACATGTGACTACTTTTGTATTGCTTATTGTGAGTATGATAACATCTTAAAGTAAGTTTGCCTTGGCTGTGAAAGGTGAGGCCAAAGTGTATGAGGAAACTTCCTTTGTCAGGAAGACTAAAGGGAATTTGAAGTGTGTGTGTGTCGTGGGTGGGGTGGGATATGGATTCTTAGCATTCATCTTTTTTTGTGAGATGTATTCAGGTTTTCTTTACTGGATTGTCTCTTGGGCTTCCAACTGATCTCAGAGCTCAAGGATCTAATAAGTCTTCTGTAATTACAAGCCTGTAATCTTTTTGCAAAAGACGTATCTTTACGCAGAGACGAATGAAAAGGAGAGGACTCACCCTAGCCTGGTTTCACTGTTATTTAAAAACAGCTAAAACAAAGCTCTCTTGTCTATCTCAGTTATTTTTCTCTTCCTAAATGTAGCCAAGCAAGGACTAGGTCTTTTAGTAACTCTAAGAAAGATTCTCTTGGCAATCTTTACAAATACACTCTGAGGGGGGGGAAAGAAATTTTATTCCAAAAATAGCATTATTAACATAACTTTATAAAACTTTTTCAAGACACCAGGTATTATGCATATTATTACTTACTATTGTTAATGTTCATCCAGTATAGTTTTTCAGAATCATGTACTTTTGCTCATGGGAGGCACATATTTTTGTCTAGGTGGTGGTCTCCAGTTTTGCAGCATAACATTCTTGAAACTGTCTCTCTGATCTTTGACTGTGTTTTCTAAAAATTGAGTTAGATGAGAGGTTTTAATACAGTTTTCTTCCTGGATTAGGTTTTCATTATTCAAACACAAATATACAACCATGACATTTTAAAATTCCATTATATATACCATACCCATTACTGGATATATATTAGGTGCTCTGTTCAAGAAATCAACTTTGTGTTATACTAAAAAGAGCCTCTCATTAATTTAGTTTGCAGTCAAGTAATATTTTACTGCTGTTCTATCTTAGTTAAAATGATTGTAGGCATATTATATAAACCTTGAAATTGGATTCAGAGATAAGATTGCTCTTTATTAAGTTGTTTACATTTCTTTCTCTTATGTCAGAACAAACTTGCATGAGTTTATAGTCTGTTTTCTTTGTAGCATGTGCTGTGGAGTTGTCTTCAGTAGCTGTTACTTCTTGGTAACCACAAAGATAACTTTTAAATAATTAATTAGCATTATAATATGTGCATCTATGACAATTAATTATGTCAGAGTATGTCAAGAAAGGAAGCTGTTCCAGCTGAACTTTTGAAATTAGAAGTGAAATTACTTACTTGCGAGCATTTAGTTTCATCCTGGTTCAGGAGAGACACTGAGGTCCAGAAGTTGGCACTGTCTTGCCAGTGATGTTAAGTGTAACTTTGTAAAAAAATGCTAATGAAAAATTTACTACAATGTGTGTAGTATCAAAACTCAGCACTTCCAAACAGAAATGTTCCTAGTGTTTACTCACCTTTGGCTACTTATCTTTAGAGGCTAATCACTTTTTTATAGTTTCATGTATCACCCCAGTTATTTATGAAGACATATTTATGTAGTTTTCTGAAAAGGTTTGAAAGCCATTTGACTTAAAATTTCAAACATATTGTGTAGCCTTTTGTGCATTCTTATTTGTGGGGTTTTATTTTAAAGGAAAGGAGTACATATTGAATCAGTTTTCAGGAAAATAATGCCTATCTTCAAATTGGTTGAAACAAAATACAGAATAGCATGGGGAGGGGGAACAACCAACAAACTAGTGTATCCTAGAAATCTTTGAAAACCTGGTGTAAAGCAATCCATCACTCTCATCAAGCTGGGTGAAATTTTTTAAAAAAGAAAGTCATCAATGTAAGTTAAAATCTGGCCTTTTGTATATCTTTACAGTTTTCTTTATATATGAAATAGGTTAAATGATTTTGATTGTAAAATGTCATTGACTCTATTGCCTGTCCAGGCTTAAAAAAAAAAAAAAAAAAGCCTAATCTCTGCCTATCATCTCACATAGAAATTATCAGAATTTCTCAGAATTTTCCTTTTCACTTATTGAATAAATGTTCCCCTTTGCTGATTTTGAAATAACTATCTTACACATGTTTACAGGAATTCACATTTATCTTTCTTCTCCTCTGCCTTTAGACTAGGTCCTAATTTCCATTTTCCTTAATTTTTACTTTTCTCTGTTGATCTTAAAATCAAAGGTATAAGAAGAAAATGCTCTTGTGGATCTGTTTATTTAGGATAATGTTTTAGAGGAAAAAAATCTAAGCCCTCATTTCTCACTGTCAAGTAGAACCCATTCATGTGATGGTGATTGTCAGGAATCATACTTATAACCTCACAGAACAGTAATCTTGCGTTATCTTTTGGGTAAACTGTTCCTGCTTTTGAATGGATTCTGTTAAGTGGTAGCTATCGGAGTTGGGAAAGAAGACCTTGGTTTTTCTTTGTAGATCTTTCTATTCCCTTTGTTGCCGTTCTCAGGACTTCATCAGTGCCCCATAGGGGCACCTTTTACTCTCCTCCATTTTTAGTTGTTCTAGGAATTCTTCATTCAGTGCCTCTCTTCCTCCCTCATTCCTATCCTGGTAATTTTTTAAGTCCTGGCTTAAATATTTCCTCCTTCATGAATCCTTTTCTGTTCACTTAGACTAGTGGTTGAATTTTTCTTTGAGATTCTTTTTTTTTAGCTTGTGTGTTTCTTTAAGGCATTTATCTCTTGCCAATGTGCAATTTCATACTGATTAAGTGTACACATACTATTTCTGCAAAATTCCTTGAAGATGAAACTTTCTTATTGACTTTTGTGTTTCCATGGCATTTTATATTCTAGTACCTTAGCATTCCCATGAGTATGCAAATGTATGAAGTGTAAGACTCTCATAGTAATGGAATAAGCAATACTACAGATGAGATGACACTAACTTTGGGACAGTTTTAAAAATTTAACTCTTAGAATATTATTTTTATTATTTGAATACAACATTGCTCAGGATTATCATTAAGACTGAGTCAAATTTGAGTCTTAGAATTGCCTGCTTAGGTGATAGAGATTCACATTTTACTTAGTCATCACCATGACTTGTTAAGTCACAGAAACAAGTGAAAAGTAAAAACCTGAATTCTGGGCATGACATTAGTGAATTACTGTGTCCTGGACTTCAATTTTGTTGCCTTGGATTATATTTAGGTATATATGCATTTGCCTTTTCTTGGATTTTGAACTTTTTGTTTTATACATGTGCCTTAAAACCTTTCTTAAGTTAGGCGATCAACAAAGATTTTACATTGTATATTCAATATCTTCTTGTAAGATTCAGGAAGAAGAAAAATTGAGACTAAAAATGACTTAATTTATCTTTTGCATTAGTGCCACTCTAATAGTACATTTTAGTGTCTAACTAATGCTGAAGAGTAGGTAGAAGGGAGAGACTGATATTCTACCCAGTACTCTCTGAAACTTTGACAATTTTCATTGGGTCTTAGTTTTCTCCTCTGCAAAGTGGGACACAGTGCATGCTGTACCTATTTTTTCAGAATGTAATGAGCTTAATATATTAGAAAGTACAAGTGGAAAAGTTTACATTAATGTAAGGTATTACTATTGCTAACATAATAAAAATTGTTGGTGCCAGTAGAAACTTATAAAGATAATAGGCTATGATCCTTTAGTAAATGGCTAATAGTATTTATAAAAGCATGACTCTTTTTGATGTGTATAAAGTAGTAAAATCACATTTTCAAAAAATTTTTTTTTTGGTTTTCCAGTTTAATATACCTGTGGAACATATTAGGAAGCAGAGACTTTGTGTTGGGTTTTGTAGAAGTTTTTTCTTTGCTAAAGCATTTTCAAACTTCAGAGAATCATTGTGTAAAAACTCAACTACATCGTGTACATCAATGTATTTTAAATAGTTTTGATCATTTTATTTGAATAAAGAAGCTAGGTCAGGCATGGTGCCTCACGACTGTAATCCCAGCACTGAGGCAGGAGGATCACTTGAGCCCAGAAGTTTGAGACCAGCCTAGGCAACATAGTGATACCTCATCTGTACCAAAAAAAAAAAATTAGCTAGGCATGGTGGTGCACTCCAACCTGGGTGACAGAATGAAAGCCCAGACTTAAAAAAAAAAAAAGAGAAGCTGAACCCAAAGTTCCTTTCTTTCAAAGGTGGCAAAGTCTTTCCGTATGTGACATATATATATGTTCTAATAAGTTTGCTTATTGGAATATATGTTTTTGGAAGAAAATATTTGTAATTGTATGGTATGACTAGATACAATTCTCTTTTAGGATTTTTTTTTTTTAAATTTAGGGAGCACATAGCTTAGAAAGACCAGCTGAGGAAAGATGTGGAAAAGCAATGAACATTTATTGTCTTTTATGTGCTAGGAAGTCAGCCAGAGGTTTTCTCAGAGTTTATTTAGTTCTTACACCAACCTAATAGAGTGGGAGGTGCTATTTTCAGTTTACCAATGAAGAAACTGAGATGCAGAGGTTAAGTAATTTGCTTAAGAACACAACTGCCTGATTAGCAAAGTCCTTCTTTCTCCTTTGCTCCCTCTACAGTAAGATCAGGTACAAATGTTGTATTGTTGTTAATGGAACTTTTACAAAATGTAGTTCTGATTTGCTTAGGATGGATTTTTTTTTTTAGATAAAGTCTTGAGTCTTGCTTGCTTTGTCACTCAGGCAGGTGTGCAGTGGTGTGATTATAGCTCACTGCAGCCTTGAACTCCTTGTCTCAAGCGTTCATCTCACCTGAGTCTCCAGAGTAGCTAGGACTACACACATTCATGTTTTTCTTTTTTTGCAAGTAATCCATACCATATCACTTTATTTTATTTTTTAATTATCATTTTAAAGATGTGGGACAAAAGCATGTTTTCCTTTATTCAAAATGCCCTGCTAGGTTACTTGCGGGAAGCTTCAGGTCTAAAGTCTAATTATATTAAAATTTTAAAATGATTAGAATTAGTAGAGTAGGACTGGAAGGCCTTCTTTTAAATTAGTGTCAGGCTTAGCAAGTAGATTATTTTCAGTAAATGTTGGCTATTATTATTTTAACTATACCTTTTAAATAGCCTGTTTTACTCTCCATGCTTATTTGAAAATAATACAGAGTTTCATGTGGTTTAAATAACATCTAAGATCTAGTGATTGCTGATTTTGTCATCAGATACCATGAGAAGGACTTAAATGTATTATCTTGCTATCATCTTCTGATTAATTACTATTGGTATTTTGTGTCTTAGTTTTTTTTTTTTTTAATAGTTCAGTCAACTACACTATTAGGGATGTTTGCTAATTGAAGAGAAATGTACATGGTAAGTCCAGTTAAAGTTCTTTAGCTTGGGAGCCTTGAACCTAGAGGACTTTGAGCTAGGTTTTCAGGTTGTTCTGTAGTTGGGAAAGTTAGGAGTTTTTCTCAGCAGTAGCACAGCCAAGCATCTGCTTGTTTGTTAGATACACAGAATTGGCATCCTTCTTATTTTCATTCTTTATGAGGTTCTACCAGGGAATTACTTTGTTTATATCAGCCTTTCTGTGTAGGGGCATAGCTGGGCACCTGGGATTCCAGTACTGACTGAAAAAGCCATGGGTAAGGTTTGGGGTAGCAGTTCCCAACCAAGAAGGTCCAGATTTGGGTCTGGACACTAGCAACAAAGGTCCAGACTTGAATGGCAAGTTGGAGAATAAAATATTTCTGGTGTTTTACTTTTCTAACTGTTGCCATGAGGATAGCGTCTTACCTTGTAAGTGAACTTTATTTGATCACATTTTTCAGAGAAAGACTATTTGCACTAGAATTCACCCAAAGTTGAGAAACACTTATCCATATGCTTAATTCATATGCTTGTTTCCTGCACAGGAATGCTAGTTAGGTTATCTGAGATTACCTAGCTCTAACGACATTTTATGATTGTACATCATAGTCTCTACTGCAGAATGAAAGACAATTAATTTGCTAGATTTTGGAATGTGAGCTCTCAAGAAGTCTTAGATGTTTCTGAAATCCTAAAATAATCCCTCCAGATGGTTTGGTTGTGATGGATGTGTATCTGTGTTTAAATAATGTCTTTGAGTCCTTCAATTGTAGGGGACAACTGTCACTTTGTGTCTCTGGCAAGGAGTCCTGTTTGTTTCTCTTTGCCCTTATAAGACATAGAAAAGGCCATTGTTACCTTGGGGCTAGAAGGCCACAGCACTCCAGGGCAGAGAGGTGGAGAGTTTCAAAGGTATAGCAAGTTCTTGGCTTTTTAAAAATCTGTTTTTTCATTTATGCCTCTGTTTTCTAAATTATAACTTTTTATTCCAGACCCTTATTTTCTTCTATTTTTGTGGGGTTCTGGATCAGAAAGAAAGGTTAAACACACAGTCTCTTATGTGAATTGCTCATTTTCTTCTGGTAATTGAAAGTTAACTTGCATTGTAAGTGCATATGATAATGTCTTCTCTTTCTAGAATGTTTTCAGTGTTCCAAAAATGTTTATAACTTATACTTAAATTAATGCTTTAAGTATTATATACCTAGTTTTAAAAAATTTTTTATGTGCTTCACACACCAAAAAATATAAAAAATTATACAGTACAGAGTCTTTCTCCTTTTTCCACATCTGCCTAATTCCCAGTTCCCTTATGGTAGTGGGTGATCTTAGTTGCCTGTGTATTCTTCCAGAGATTAAAATAAATCCATACACAGACCCATAAAACTATATTTCCTTGCCCCCACATTATATCTGCATACGTATCTGCCCTTTGCTTATTTCTTTAACATCAACTATAGTTTGAGCGATTTTTTTTTCTAGGTTAGTCTTACTCTGTCGCCAAGGCTGGAGTACAATGGCACACTGACAGTCATCACAGCCTCCACCTGCTAGAATCAGGTGATTCTTCTGTCTCAGCCTTCCAAGTGACTGGAACCACAGGCACACACTACTATGCCAGCTAATTTTTTGATTTATTGTAGACACGAGGTCTTGTCAAGTTGCCCAGGCTGGTTTTGAACCCTTGGACTCAGTCCTTTCACCTCCGCCTCCCAAAGTGCAGGAATTACAGGTGTGAGCCACTGTACCTGGCTCAGTTTGAGGATTTTTCTTGTTAAGTTTGTGAAGGGCTCCAGCGTGTGTGCGCGGTGGGGTGTTTACAGCGTATGCATAGTGTGACAATGAATATCTCTCACCTATGTGACCTGGGAAATATATACTGGGCCAAAGGGTGCTTGTATTTCTAATTTTGATAATTATTGTAGTATCAGCTTATAGTACTGCCAGCATCTTATTAGTACATTTCTATTTTTAAATATAAAGTTGAGGGCAACCCCCTCAGGTCCCCTTCAACTCTGGGAGCTTTTCTGTCCTCTCAAACCCTACTTTAAAAAATACATACATACATAAAAACATAAAGTTGCAATTAAGTTGGATACAACTTTTGCAAAAGTCAGATGTAATTTATATATGGTAAGTTGATTCAGTCTTTTTAGGTGTAAATTTTTTTTTTTTTTGAGTCGGGGTCTCTGATGCCCAGGCTGGAGTACAGTGGCTTGATCATGGCTCACCACAGCATTGACCATCTGAGCTCAGGTAGTCTTTCTGCCTCAGCCTCCTGTGTAACTGGGACTGTGTCACCGTGTATGGCTAATTTTTTCTATTTATTGTAGAAAATCTCGCCAAGTTGCCCAGGCTGGTCTCAAACCCCTGGGCTCAGGCAGACATCTTGCCTTCACCTCTCAAAGTGCTGGAATTACAGGCATGAGCTACCGCGCCCAGAAGGCTGAGGCGGAAGGATCGCCGGAGCCCAGCAGGTCGAGGCTGTGGTGGCCGGGAGCGGCCATTGCACTCCAGTCTGGGCGACAGAGTGAGACTCCAACTCAAAAAAAAAACAAAAACAAAACCAACTATTGATACATACAACAGTACAGCTAGGTATAACGTTTTATGAGTTTTAACATGTGTAGTTGTGTGACCACTACTACCACAATCAAAATAAAGACACTTTTCATCACCCAGAGGGCGTCTCTGTGCCTTTTTTGTAATTAGTCCTGTCTGATTGTCTAGTCCTGACTCTGGCGCCATTGATCTGATTTCTCTATTCCTGTAGTTTTTGCCTTTTTAGGAATGTCATATACTATACATAGACTCAATAGTGTACAATTTGATTTTTCTTTCTTTCTTTTTTTTTTGGAGTCAGAGTCCCACTGTCACCCAGGCTATAGTGCAGTGGCATGCTAATGGCCACTGCGGCCTCAACCTGCTTTGCTCAGGCAGTCCTTCTACCTCAGCCTTTTAAGTAGCTGGATCTACAGGCCTGGCAAATTTTTTGATTTATTGTGGAGACACAGTCTTGCCAGTTTGCCCAGGCTGGTCTTGAACTCTTGAGTTTAGGCAATCCTCTTGCCTCCGCCTCCCAAATTGCTGGGATTACAGACATGAGCCACCGTGTCCTGCCAACAATCTTTTTTGAATACTTTTTTTCTCACTAGGCATAATGCTTTTAAGATTCAGCCGTACTGTTGTATGTATCAATAGTTGGTTTTGTTTTTTTTTTTGAGTTGGAGTCTCACTCTGTCGCCCAGACTGGAGTGCAATGGCTGCTCCCGGCCACCGCAGCCTCGACCAGCTGGGCTTCGGCGATCCTTCCGCCTCAGCCTTCTGAGTAGCCGGAATTACAGGCATGTGCTACCACGCCCAGCTGATTTTTTGATTTATTGTAGAGATGAAGTCTCGCTGCCCAGGCGGGTCTCGAACCCGCGGGCTCAGGCAATCCACTCACCTCAGCCTCCCAAAGGCGCGGGATTACAGGCTGAGCCACCGAGCCCGGCCAATAGTTGGTTTTTAAAAAATTTTTATTTTATTGCTGAGTACTATTCCAGTGTATAGATGTACTGAATTTGTTTATTCATTCTCTGGTTAATATTTAGGTTGCTTTTAGTTTTTGGTAATTATGAGTAAAGCTGCTATAAGCATTCATGTAAAATATTTTTATGGATATATGATTTTCTTTTTCTTGGTAAATATCCAAGTGTAAGATTGCTGGGCTCTATGGTAAGTGTGTTTGACTTTATGAGAAACTGACAAACTCCTTTCCAGAGTGGCTGTATCACGATGTATTTCTACTGGCAGTGTACAGAAGCTCCAGTTTTTCTGCATCGTAGTCAGCATTTGTCACTTTTATTTTTTAAGCCATCTAATAGGCGTGTAATGGTGTCTAATTGTGTTTTTCTTTTTCTTTTTTTATTTTGCACTGCTTTTTCTGTAATTGTGTGTTTTTAAAAACAGCTTCATTGAGATATAATTCACATACCATACAACCCACTATTTAAGGTATACAGTCAGTGGTTTGTAGTATATTCACAGATATATACAACCGTTATTATAATTTTAGGATATTTATATCACCTTGGAAAGAAAATCTCTAACCCTGTAGCTATCACTTCTGTCCTATATCCCCTCTACCCTAAGCAATTACCAACTTATTTTTTCTGTCTTTAGATTCAGCTGTTCTGGACAATTCATGTCAATAGTATCATGTAATTTGTGGTCTTTTGGTCCTTTTACTTAGTATGTTTTCAAGATTCATCCGTGTTGTAGTATATGTCAGCAGTTCATTTCCTTTTACAACCAAATAATATTTCCTTGTATAGATATTCTATGTATTGTTGATCCATTCATCAGTTGTTGAGTAAATAACTGGGTTGTTTCTACCTTTGGTCTATTATGAATGATGCTGTTATAAACATGTACAAAATTTGCATTTCCTTAATGATTAATGATCCTTTTAGTATATTTATTATCCACCCTTATCTCTTTGGTGAAGTTCTTTTCAGATCTTTTGTCCCCTTTTAAATTTATTGAAATAAATTTAGATTTGCAGGAAAGTAGTACAGAGAGTTCCCCTTTACCCGGCATCCGGATTCTCCTGCAGTTAACAACTTACAATACATTTGTTAAAAGCCATAAATTATTATTGGAACAGTAAGATTACCTAACTACAGACTTTATTTGGGTTCTCTCAGATTTTCCATTAATGCCTTTTTTTTCCCTTCAGGGTCCAATCCAGGATATCATATCACAGCATTTATAAAAGTCTTTCCTTAAGTGTGAGAGTTCTGCATATATTCTGAATTTAAATCCTTTGTTAGATTAAATGTCACTTTATAACTTGACACAGTTCTGCAAAGCAGTTTTTCTTTGTAACAGAATCATCATTCTTATGTTTTGGCTAAATGTAACTAAATAAATAAATACATGTTTTAATGTTGATTTATTGTACGTAATATTAGAGGTCTAGAATTTTCCTGATTATATAACAAATGGTTATATTTTTAAAAACTGTAAAAAAAATTATGTTTTTATCAGATTCCAGCATAGTTTTTGTTAGTCTATTCTCAGGGAAATATTTTCTCATTGCTGAAGGATTCCCTGTGTTATGTGAGTAATTTCGTTGATATACACAGGGAGAGATCCATTGCAAACACAAGGATGTGGCTGCATATAGAAAGCCTCTAGGGGGGCTGGCTAAGAATCTTTTTTATTGAAGCAGATGTTTTTTCTTTTTTTCTTTTTACAGTGAACGTCACTGTGGAACTATTTGTACCTTAGCAGATACCAGCAAACATTCACCACTCTTTTAGTGCTTCTAATAGAAACTAATTCAACAAATGTTTATCAGGAGCCTACAGTGTGCCATGAACTGTTTTAGGCATTGAAAATCCAGATGTGAACAGCACAGGGCCCTGCTTGAGTACATGGAGCTTACATTCAAGTGTACAAACAAGAAAATACATGGCACAAACAAGAAAATACATGGCATGTCAGATGATGATAAGTATTACAGAAAAAAGTTAACTTGAGGCCACATTTGGAAAGCTTTGCTGAAATGAGGAGGCCTTTGAAGAAGGGCCCAATGAAGGAGCCAGCTTTGTGGGAACAGAGGAGAGAACATCAGGTGTGGAGGTTTCCTTTCTTCTTTCTGAATCAAGGTCTCACTCTGTCAGGCAGACTGGAAGGGCTGAAGCACAATCACAGTTCACTGCAGCCTCACCCTTTTGCCTCATCCTCCCAAGTAGGTGGGACTACATGCCTGGCTAATTTTTTGATTTTTGCAGAAATGAGGTCTCACTATATTGTTTAGGCCTGTTTCGAACTCCTGGGGTCAAGCAGTCCTCTTGCCTCAGCCTCCTGAAGTGTTAAAGGCCTTATAGAGGTTTTCTAGGAAGAATCTTGCATGCTGAGGAATGGAGGCTTCAGAACTGGGGCAGAAGTCACTACACATGCAAGGTGTTGGCATCATAGGGTTAGCAGGAGAGACCTGTTCATATGGGGACTTTGGCTTTACTCTTAGTGTGTTGGGGAACGATTGGAAGGATTTGAATAGCCACGTGACAAGATCATTCTGAATGCTGGGTTGAGAATAGTCATAGAGGAGAAAGAGTAGAAATAGGGACACCAGTCAGGGGGCTAATTAGTCCATTCAAGTGGTACAGGGAGAAATGGTCTCATGTTGCATGCATTATAAAGATAGAGCAGACAAAACAGATTTGGGTGTGAAAGAAAGAGGACTTTAGGGTGATTTCAAAGTTTCAGGCTGGATGGGGCTGTTTATTGAATAAGAGGCAACCAGGAAGGTCAGATTTGATTAAGGGGCTGGGTGTGGTTGCAGTGATTAGGGGTGAGCAGTGGTAGTGATAGGAGTTCAGTTTTCGAACAAAGGAGCATTTGGGATACTTATTTTTGATCCAAAGAGGAATTGCCAAGTAAGTACTGGAGTTTGGAGTTCACTGGGATAGAGATTTAAGGCTGTTGTGCTCTCACACTCACACCTGACATCTGCTTATCACTAGATGTCTATCTGTATTTTCTCTAAACACTGTGCCTAGCACAGTGCTTGACACGCTGGAGGTGTTTAATGTTGAATATGTTGCACTAAAATGTGACTCTCAATACTGTTTTCTGTAATTACATATTTTACTCTAATATTAGTTTTTGGTATTTGGAGTGTATATTATTTTTTCAAGTGAATTTGAATATAATGAAATGTAATTTTACCAGATCATGAGAAAGTTTGATTACCCCCCTTTTTTTTTTGAGTTGGAGTCTCACTCTGTTGCCCAGACTGGAGTGCAGTGGCATGCTCCCAGCCACTGCATCCTCAACCTGCTGGGCTCCGGTGATCCTTCCGCCTCAGCCTTCCGAGTAGCCGGAATTACAGGCACGCGCTACCACGCCCAGCTAGTTTTTGATTTATTGTATAGATGAGGTCTCGCCAAGTTGCCTGGGTGGGTCTCAAACCTGTGGGCTCAGTTAATCCTCTCGCCTTGGCCTCCCAAAGTGCTGAGCCTCTGAACCTGGCCCGATTACCCCTTCTTAAGCAGTAATTTCTAAAAGTAGGTGGATATTTAAGAAGCGGAGCATGCAGCTGAGCTGGAGCTTTCCACACTGTCCCTTGGGGCTCTGCTCCTGATCACTGGAAAAGTGTCTTTGATCCCAGGCTTCTTGTCCTCAGTTACCATTGGTTTTGAATGCTTAAACTCTGTAAGAAGTTAAATGTGTGTGTGTATGTATGTGTGTGTGTGTGTGTATAGGTTATTTGTAAACAGAAAAGGTGAGGGTTTTGGTAATAACCATATTTGGGCTCTGCTCAATGGGCCTCGAAATCTATTTGAAAATACTACTTAATGCTCTTTTGAAACTTACTTTGGATTAAGTTTATTGTATTAGTATGGGCTGCCATAACAAAGTATCATAGACTGGGTGACTTAAACAACAGAAATTTATTTCTTATTGTTCTGGAGGCCACAAGTTCAAGATTAAGGTCCTGGCCAGTTCACTTTCCGGTGAGAGCCAGCATTCTGACTTGTAGACTGCTTTCTAGCTGTGTCCTCACATTGCCTTTCCTTTGTATGTAAGCGAGTTGGAGGACGAGAAGAGAGTGAGAGCAAATGTTCAAATTCTTTTCCCTCTCTTACCAGAACACCAGTCCAGCTGGACCAGGACCTCTCCCTTATGGTTTCATCTAACCCTAATTACCTCCCAAAGGCACCATCTCCAAACACTATCACATTGGGGGTTAGGGCTTCAACACAGTAGTTTTAGGGGAACACAGTTCAGTCCATAACACATAACCATGGTAGCAGCTTTAATATTAGGGTTCTTTTGCGTTTTCTTTGTGTGTGAGAGAGAACAAAGAACACACTTTTTTAGGTGTTTATACCAGAGGCATCATTCTAAGAAAATAAGAGTGTGTTCATGAAAATTAAATGCAAAAAACTGCAGATATTTAAATTTACTGGGAAGAAAAATTTCTGAAATGCTTACATTGTGAAATATTTAAAAAATTAAAAATACATGCAACCCATCTATAAACACACTGTAATTCTTAAAAAGTGTTTTTTATGCTGATTTGAATTGATGTAGTGAATTAAGAAATTGTTCATTTGTAATTAGAATTTAACACATGTGCTAAATGTGCTTAACATTATTCTTTTCTTAATTTGGGTAAATGTGCCCACATACAGATTTAATTGCATTATTAATTTGCGTAGCATTTTCATAGTATGATCATGTTTAGCATAGGCTGAATTACTTATTAGTGTAATGTTAATGAATATGGTTTAATTTTACCATGTAATATGGCCTGAGGCATCAATCCCAAGCTTTCTCTGGGGGAGGCATTGGAATAAGAGTTATCTCTTCCTTTTTTTTTTTTTTTTTTTGAGTCAGAGTCTCACTCTGTTGCCCAGGCTGGAGTGCAGTGGCACACTCTTGGCCACTGCAACCTTGACCTGCTGGTCTCAGGCAGTCCTTTCGCCTCAGTCTTCCAATTAGCTGGGACTACAGGCATGTGCCACTACTCCTGGCTAATTTTTTTTTTAAATTTTATTTTCTATGGAGATGAAGTCTCACCAAGTTGTCTAGGCTGGTCTTGAACCCGTGGGCTCAGGAAATCTTCTCACCTCGGCCTCCCAAAGTGCTGGGATATAGGCATGAGCCACCACACCTGGGCCCAAGAGGTATCTCTTCAGAGATTTATCATTGGTACCTGTTTCATCCCACTCCTACATTGCTGAAAGGAGCTCTGATCTGGAATGGGTGGAGATACACACCCACACTTATGTGCATATGAAAAAGGGGTGCATATACACAAAACACCTAAAAGCACTGATATAGAGTATTTCCTTTTTGGCAGAAAGTAGGAAAGTATAGAATTCATATTTTAGTGTCTCCAAGTTATTCAGCTAAAGTTACAAATACTGATACAATTAGTTTGGATATAGTTTTCACTGCCACATTGAATACAATTTTATCTCCTTCAGCTTCTGAAATTTAAGCTGATGTAGGGGGAACCTTAGAATATAGGTTAAACCTTGTCAGAATTCCACTCTGTTAAAATCTCTTTGGGTTGAGTAAATAGATCTTCCTACATTAATAAGGAATAAAGTGATCCCCCTTGTGATGTGTTAATTGGCTTATTTGGGAAGTATAAAGATTTATATGAAAGAATATCTATGTTGGGTAACTTTCTAAAAAAATGATATAGACAACAGAATTGTGCATTTGTGTTTTGAGTTTGTATGATAGAAATAATTAGGAAATGCAGTGTAATAATCTTATACTATATTTTTGTCTATTTGCTTACCTCACCGGAGCATAAAACTATTCTCTGATACCATTTGAACCAAAAATAACAGGACATGGATATCATATCAATCATGTAGTCCTAGATTATAGTTAGGTCATTATATGAGGGAGGACTTTAAGAAATGAATTATTTATTGGAGGGAGAATCTCTTGTACAGGCTTCTCCTACTAGGTAAGTGTTCTAGGAACCCATTGGCATTGGTGTACCAGCTAGCGTTGTTGTGAGAGACTGCGTTTGGCTTCAGTGATTTTTTGTGTGTGTGTGTGATATTTTAAAAATTCATTTATCCATTTTGCGATGGATGATTTACGAGTGCACCTGCCCACACTGGACTGAGTGTTCAGCAGTTTTTGACTAAAAATTGTATGACCCTATAACCCACCCTCCCTATTCACTGATTTTCACCCTGAGAGACTTTTTTTTGTTTCCCTGAATGAAAAAAGTCCTCAAGGGAAGTGTTTTGCTGATGTGGAAAAATGGCGGAAGTACTAAAAGACATCAGAATTGATGAGTTCAAAAACTTTTGAGCAGTAGAGAAAGCATTTCAGTAGGTGTATTGCATCAAATAGAGAGCACTTTGAAGGTGATTGAAGTTTAAACATGTAAGAATAAATATACATTTAAAAATGAATTCCGTGTTCCTCTTCATACATTGAAAGGATACCCAACTTAGCTACCACATGAAGGAAATTTCCAGATAATAATGAATTGAAATAGTGCGGAAGAATATTGTAAATCTTCCATGAAGTAAAGTCTCAAGCAATTTGGTACATCTGGCTAAGTAACATTTTCAGTTAGTGTGTGAATCTAGAGTAAGTCACTGCTGTGTCAAGTTCTAGGGGAACTTGTTTGCGAAATTGAGGTCCTCCGGTCACATGACAAACATTTTTTGGACACACCTACTGTGTGTGCGGGCCATGTGCGTTGGGATACACAGATGAGTAAGGCATCATGCAGGGAACTCCCAGTCCAGGGAGGGCCGTGCCTGCAGGAGAATTCTTACAACAATGTAGAAAGCAGTATGGAAAAGGTTAAAAGGAACTTGGGCGTGCAAGTGTCAAATGACAGACTCTATAGCGGTTTCTATTAAAAAGAATTGTTGCTTCCCCAGCAGCCTTTTCTACATACTTTCTTCAATCCCATTTCAGATTAAAATTCTGTAATGTTTAAGGCTTAGAGAAGAACAGTCTATACAGTGAAAAACACATTTAAAACACTGAATGAAAAGAGACGATTCTAAGGCAATTTTGAGCAACATTTTCTTTACCTGTCATATATACTCACATTAGATGGAGCACTTTTAATTTTTTTCCTTAAAGGTTATTTTAGTAATTTTAAATCCTGAAGTGTAATTATTGCACGGATATTAAGCTTAAAATTATTCTAAAGTTATCTTTTATTAAACATGATTTGGTAGAAGATTTTTTTTTGTTCAATATATTAGTAAGTGGACAGTGAAAAAGCAGGCAGATTTTTGTCAGGCATAAACAACTTTGCATCCTGTTGATTAAATAAAAAATACCTCAGTGAATGTCTGTGCTAAATATAGATTCCTCTAAGTTTTTGGTTTTGTCTGATTAGGGGTGGAGTCACTGAACAAAGAAAGAAATCCAGTAAACAGGAATTGTGTGCTATAAGGGATTTTGAAAGGGAAATGGAGGCCCATGAGCTTAGAATTTCAGTTGAATATGATTTCACCATTGTGAGTAACTTTTTAAGGGATTTAATGGAGTGCCAAGTGATCTTTTTCATTGCTACCAAGATTCCATTTTGTAGATTAGAGATTTGGAAGTTAATTTAGTTGTATTTTTTTCAGATTTGTTCATTATGTTAGCATCAGTGTTCTCAATGCTTTATGCTGTAAAGAGATAATTTTTCATCTTAGTTAGAGTTTTAGTATAGTTTAGTATGGTTAGTAGAGTTTCAGTAGTTACGATAGCTAAAAAAATGTTTTATTTTAAAGATGTGGGGTACAGTTCAGGGTTAGGTATACAAATGCTCATTATGCAGGTACTCTTGTTGGTGAGGTGTACCCTGCCCCTCCCCTGGCAGATTCCCACTACTGCCAATCCCTTTCTTATAGTATTATGATAATTGTTCAAGGTCCGCTTATGAGTGAGAACGTGTGATACTCAGTTCTTTGTTTCTATGATAGATCATTCAGTTTTATAGTCTCTAAGTTCATCCTCTAAGTAGCTGCGAAGTTCCTAATTTTGTCCTTTATGGCTGTGTGATCATTCCATTGTGTATATGTACAACATTTTTTTATCCAGTCCTCTTTTGATAGGCAGCGTGGTTGGTTCCATGTTTTTGCTATTGTGAATAATGCTGCAGTAAACATGCATATGCAGGTGTCTTTTTCATAGAGTGACTTGAGTTCCTCTGGGACCAGAAGAGGGATTGCTGGATTGTATGGAAGGTCGATTTTTAGATCTTTTAGGAATCATCAAACTGTTTCCCACAGGGGTTGTACTAGTTTACACTCCTAACAACAATGTAGAAGTGTTCCCCGTTCCCCGCATCCTCTCCAGCATCTGTTGTTTTTTGAGTTATTGATGATGGCCATCCTGACTGGTGTTAGGTGGTATCTCAGTTTGGTTTTAATATGCATTTCTTTGATGACTAGTGAGGCTGAGCATTTTTTCATGTTCTTTTGAGAAATATCTGATATGGATTTTTCAGGTCAGCCTGGGCTTCTAGAATGTCAGCTCAATGGGTTGACCAGCCGAGCCCCAGAGAGAGTTAACTAGTCCCGGAAATGTCGACTCTAATAGGCTGGCAAGCCAAGTCCTGCGGGTGTTGCTGATTCGGTGGGCTGGCAAGCTAGCCCCTGGAGTGTCTTAAATTCGGAGTCTTGCCTTCTTCCTGCAGCTCTCCCAGTTCTGCCAAGCCAGCTTCTGGGGTGCACAGCTCTTCGGCTCCAGTGATCTTCTGCAGCTCTTCAGGTTAGGGTTCTTGTCTCGTGCCCAGGAAGAATGAGGGACATGGACAGCTGGAAAGTGAGAAAGTAGGATTTATTAAGAGGACAGAAAAGTTCCCACAGTGGGAGGGGACCCGAGTGGGTTGCCGATTTGGAGCTGAAACCTAGTGCTTATATGGCCCTAAGACTGAGCCAATTGGCTAGCACTAGCTATGAGCTGATTAGTTTGGTACTTGGCAGCAAACTGATTGGTCGTTTTTCTATCCCAGTAGTGAGTACTTAAACTCTAGCTTGACTGCTGGAAGTTTGCTACATTGTTACTAGAGGACCTGCCCTGAATGTCTGCCTAGCCTTTTTCTAACCATCTCCTGTCTCATTACCCCCTCTGGAGTAGTAACCCTAAGTGCCATTCCCCCCTCTGGAGTAGTAACCCTAAGTGCCATTAGGGAGTAAGGACCATGACGGGTCTGGCTACTTCCTGCTGATCATGGGTGTTGTATGGGGATGGCAACTAGGGATCCTCCTGAGGGCGATCTATAGGTTCTCAGCAGAAAGAAACTTCCATACAAGGTTCCATTTGCATCATCACCATTTGGAGTTTGATGGCCTCTAGAGGAGAAGAAACAAACTTTACAAAGAGGTTAACTGTCCATGGACCAAACACAAGCAATACAACAAAAGGAGCCATTAAGGGAAAAACTTATGTCCATATATGGAAATTCCTTGAGAGGATAAAAAGGACTGTAACCAACTGGGTCCTGAAACTGCCTGTTCTTGTAGAGTCAATGATTTTAATATTAGTTTTTAATAACCTGTAAGTTTTCTTCTACTTGGGGGGAAGTGTTAATCCAGAAACAAGTTTCATTAATAATGTGCATGTTCCTCCACGTTCCTTCGTGAGCATATCCAACGCTCGACGCTTTTGTAAGATCACAGTAGCTAGCGAGTTAATAGATGTCTGTTGATATTCAATAGCAGCCACCGTGGACTTCCACCCTTGCTGTACCATGATGGTGAGATTTAATATAGATTTTTCTAATAGGGGTATCCCGACAAACCAGAGGAAACTTCTGGCAACAGAATGTCCCAGTCCAGGTCTTTGTAGGATTGGGTGGTCCAGCTTACATCCTCCAGATTAGGTATATGTATATTATAGCTAGACATGTTAGTGCTGGATGGAGGCCCTAAATCTCTATGACCTCGTTGTCACTGTAGGGATTGTTCCAGGAATGATCCTAAATTTAGAATATGCTTGGAAGAAGCCATTTGAGTTTAATTGAGGATCATTACCTTAGGAATGATACCAGTGTGCTGACACATTAGAACAAAGTAGCCAAAGGTGCTGGTGTTATGATAACAGGTGTTAGTGCATTTCACCAGATCCTGACAATTTGATGTATTCATGGTTGTATAGACTCTGACCAGTGTATCCAATGTTTTTCGATTATGGCTATATGTCGTCGAGTTGTGGTAAGGACTCCGTTAGAGACCAGAGCCCATGGTCCCCATACCCTGGGTGACGTCTTATTTTGGTGGAACACGGTTATTACTATACTCTGGGGAAAGCCATCCCACCCAGGATAGTCCTAAGTGAGACTGGAAACAGAAGCATTTCCCCACATCCTCGGCCACTTCTCCAGCCTTAATTGAGGCCTTTTCACCTCAGGGAGCTTTCTGGTTAAGTTTCACTGCTTTTTGTAGGGCAATGAATTCACACCAAGAACTACTGAGATTTCCTATTTGCTTGAGAGACAATGGTAAGAGCTATCGGGGAGAATTATAGAAGGTCCCTCCTAGGAGCATATTCAACAGTTTGAATAATTACCCTGTTGAGCCATGTATTTGTAATGGAGGGAGAAGGGGGATGCACATAGGAAGCTGGGGCCAATTGGTAATGAAAATAGGTAGCAAAATAGATTAGGCATTTTGCTCATTCCCATGAGGGAAACTTCTAGGAAGAAAACAATCCCATGGGTGCTCAGGATTAAGGGGTCCTTGTCAGAGATATTTAATGGTACAAATTAAGACAAAAACAAAGACAGCAAGTATAGGTAGAACTATAAGAAGGAAATTCATAGGAAGTTAATTAGTGGCACTTATCTTTTATGATCTTTAGTTAGATTCTATATGCTATTCCCGGTCAGCTGAGGCAACTTCTCTTGGACTCCACGCTTTCACTGTGATGGATCTACAAGTTGATTCTGGTAATCCTTATTGCTGAAAACAGCCTTCAGGTTAGTTGGGAAGTTTTATCTCTTCCAAGGTGAAAGGTTTGATGGAGGGTTTTAAGAACCTTCTATTGGCAGGAGGTTGGCAGATGAAGTTTGCCATCCTCTGATTGCAGCCATCCTGAAGGCTGAAAATGTATCCCCAAAATGTAATCTATTCTATCTCTGCAGGAGTATATTGGGGTTTTATATCTTTAAGGGGCCCTCCCAAATCAGAAGGTCCTCAAATGGATCAGAACTCTGGCTTTTCCTTGCTTCTTACTTGGCTGTTCGATTTGCTAGTCTATTTCCTTCAGCTATTTCATCTGTTCCCTTTTGATGGCCTTTACAATGTATTACTGCCACTTCCCGAGGGAGGAAGACTGAAGACAATAGTTTGCCAATCTCCCAATGATGTTTAATAGGGGATCCATTAGCTGTAAGAAAATGCCTTTCCTTCCAAATGGTGGCATGAGCATGAAGGACTGAAAAGGCATACTTGGAGGCAGAATAGATGTTTACTGACTTCTCTTTACTTAATTTGAGGGCCTTTATAAGAGCAATTAATTTGGCTAGCTGAGCACTTGTATTTGAGGAAAGAGGTGCATTTTCAATGATGTCATTGGAAGTGACTACTGCGTACCCTGCCTTATGGATCCTTTGCTCCACAAATGAACTTCCATCAGTAAAGATAATCCAGTCTGGGTTTTCTACAGGGGTTTCCTTTAAGTCCCCTCTGGCTGCATAGGTTAGTACTACCACTTGTTCACAATCATGTTCACATTCCCCACCATTGTGAGGGAGGAAGGTGGCTGGGTTCAGAGAACATGGTTTCTAAAGTGAGTTCAGAGAACATGGTTTCTAAAGCTCCTTTTAATAATAAGGCCTGATACTTAAGAAGGCGTTTATCAGTTAGCCAGAGGTTCTCTTTAGAGGATAGCAGTCCTGCCACGTTATATGAAGTATACACTTAAAGTTTTTTCCCATTGTTAAACTAACAGCTTTTGGCACCAATGCTACTGCTGCTATTGCTCTCAGGCAAGTTGGCCATCCCTTAGCCACCAGATCAAGTTCTTTGCTTAAGTAGCTTACAGGTTGTTGGGCTGGACCCAGGGTCTGGGTTAGAACTCCCAGAGCCATTCCTTTTCTTTCAGACACATAGAGGTTAAATGTCTTCCCTGTGGGAAGACTAAGAACCAGTGCTGCAATTAAGGCTTGTTTTAATTGGTCAAAGGCTTTCTCAGCCTCTGATATCCAAATTAGAAAATGAGTTCTAGCTGATTGAGTCTCCTTAGTTCCATACACCATTCTACAACATACCATTTTCCAACATGTGTGAACCCTCTATTTTTTGTCTTACACCCTCCTTCCTTTAAGTAACCATCCACTTTATTGTTGGTAATTTAATGGGTATTGTGTTAAGTCAAGTCTGTAGATTGCCTTGGGTAGGATAGACATCTTAACAATGTTGATTCTTTTAGTGCATGAGCATGGAATATTTTTCCATTTGTTTGTGTCACCTTTGATTTCTTTGAGCGGTGTTTTGTAGTTTTTGTTCTAAAGGTCTTTGACTTCTCTGGTAGGAAGATGCCAAGGTATTTTATTTTTTGTGTGGCTATTATGAATGGGATTGTGCCTTTTATTTGGGCTTCTGTTCATTAATTGTTGGTATATAGGAATGTGACTGACTTTTGCACATTTATTTTATACCCTGAGACTTTGCCAAAGTCCTTTATTAGTGCAAGGAGATTTTTGACAGATTCTCTTGGGTTTTAGAGGTATAGAATAATGTTGTCTCAACTGCAAAGAGGGGTAACTTAACTTCCTCTTTTCCTGGTTAGATACCCCTGATTTCCTTCTCTTGTCTGATTGCTCTAACTAGGACTTCCAATACTATATTGAACAGGAGGAGTGAGAATAGAAAAGCAACAACCACAAAAACCCTAACTTCTTGTCTTGTTACAGTTTTCAGGGGAAATGTGGGTTTCTTGTAGATGGTTCTTACTGTTTTGAGGTATGTTCCATCTATGCCTAGATGCTTGAGGATTTTTGTCAAGAAGGGGTGCTGGATTTTATTGAAAGCTTTTTCTGTGTCTAATGATATAATCATGTGATTTTTGTCTTTACAGCTGTTCATGTATTTAATTACATTTATGGTCTTGTGGATGTTGAACCAGCCCTGCATCCCGGGGATGAAGCCTACTTAGTCATGGTGGATGATTTTTGAGATGTGTTATTGGATCCGGTTTGCTAGAATATTGTTGAGAATTTTAGCTTCTGTGTTCTTCAAAGATATTGACCTGTAGTTCTCTTTCTTTGTTGGATCTTTACCTGGTTTGGGTATCAATGTGATGTTAGCTTTATAAAATGGTTTAGGAGAGTTCCATCTTTCTCGATTCCCTGGAATACTTTCAGTAGGATTGGTATCAACTCCTCCTTGTATACTTTGTAGAATTCTGCTGGAAAGCCATATGGTCCAGGACTTTTTTTTTTGTAGCTAGTTTTCTTATGACATAGTTGATTTCCTGGGTTGTTATTGGTCTATTTAGAGTCATGATTTCTTTTTGTTTCAACCTGGGGAGTTTGCACAATGTTAGAAAGCTCTCCATTTCATTTAGGTTTTCAAGTTTGTTTCCATACACGTGTACATAGTAATCTCTGATAATCTTTTATATTCTTTTGGGGTCAGTTGTGACTTGATCTTTTGCATTTCTGATTGTGTTTATTTGGGCTTTTTCTTGGTCAGTCCAGCTAGAGTTCCATCAATCCTGTTTATCCTTTTAAAGAACCAGCTTTTTGTTTTGTTGATTTTTTTTTGTATTGTATTTTTGTCTTCTATGTCCCAAGTTTGGGGTTTTATTTTGGTGATCTGAATTCTTCTGCTGAAGTTAGGGTTTTTGTGGTTGTTGCTTTTCCAGCTTCCTTAGGTGATTTATTAGGCTGTTAACTTGCGATCTTTCCATTTTCTTTATGTGTGTTCATAGAGATATGATTTCCCCTGTTAGGACTGCTTTCATGGCATCTCAGAGATTTTGGTAAGATGTTTCTTTGTTTTCATTTGTTTCCAGGAATTTTAATTTCTGCTTTGATATCTGTGTTGACCCAGGAGTTGTTTAGGATCATGCTGTTTAGTGTCATGTCTTTGTGGGTTTTGGGGGAACTTTGTTGGTGTTGCTATTTATTTTTATTCCATTGTGGTCTGAGAAGGTGCAAGCCATGTGTTTTTACATTTAAATGTATTTTTCCAGCAAGTTGAGAAAATGAAAGGTATGATTTTAAAAATTATATCCCTGGGCAGCCCTCTTTTGGGTCCCCTCCTACTTGGGAGTTTTTCTGTCTTCTTAATAAACTCTTGCCTTTTCATGAAGAAAAAAAAATTATACTTCCTCCTGGAAATAAAGCAAGTAAACAGCTAACAAACCTGAACTTACCTTTTTTCTTTTTAAAGAAATTGTTACTGAAAGCTATATATTAATTCTAGTGATATTACCATTTATTTTATTTATTTATTTAACCATATCTTAAAAATTTTCTGAATGTCTCTTTTGTAGTTGTCAAATGTTAGGTTGTATGGTGACAGCTTAATGTGTTAAAAGTATCAGAGAATTTAGGATTTACTCTAGACTGGGAAAATGGAGAAGTGGATAACCAATTTTGTGTTGTAGAAGGCTGTTCTAATATGTTCTAAAATAAAGGCTCTCAGTGACAATTCTCTGGTAGACAAGAAGTAGAAAATGAAATCAAGGGGACCAGCCTGTTATTTAGCAGATGAGGGCTGGGAGGAGAGAATTTAACATTGATAATGCCAATTTAATGTCCAGTAAAATATCTTATAAGCAATAATGTTGAATCCTTGTACCTCAAAAATGTTTTCTGGGAAGATTATTTAAAATCAAAAATAGACTCTAGACCCTAATTTAAAACAATATACGAGAAAGTCTCCCTCTTGTATACCACCATTCCAAAATTTCTAGTAAGTTTTCATATTCTTAAAGAAAAAGTTTTATAATCCTATCAGCATATTTAGATTTATTTTATTAACAAATGAAATAATCTTATACACACAGTTGTTGTCTTTTTAAAATATTTCAGTAAGATGACTCAGAGGTTAGCATAGTATTCCCCTGGAAGTGTCATCACTTATCTTGGCAGTCCCCCGAAACTAGATATTTAGGATGGTTCTCAATTCCCTGTCCTCTTACAAATAGTGCTGTGATGAATATCATGCTGTATGTGTTGATGTGTTTGTGGATAGATGCATAGATTAGAATCCTAGTAATGGAATTACTGAGTGTAAGTATATGTGTAGTTAATATTTTGGTAGCTATTGCCAAATGGCTTATTGAAAAGGCTGTACCAATTTATATTTCTACCAACAGTGTATATGAATCAATGCCAGCAATGGATTTCATAAACTTTTCCAGTGGATTTCCATAAACTTTTCCAATTTTGCCAGTCTGAGAAGTGAAAAATTGTATCACAGTATTTAGAGAACATTTCTTTGATTCTGAGTGTGGTTGAACGTATATTTTTATGTGTTTACTGGCCAGTACTAAGGATAACTTTAGCTAGTTTTACCTTTATTTCAGTTAGAAATGATTGCTGTTAAGTGGAGACACAGGCTTAACAAATAATGGGATTGTGAAAGCCTTGCTCATTTGTGACATGGAGCAGTGCCCCTCAGCACACCATTGCTGCTGTGGGCTGCAGACTATGGTCTGCATGGTAGACAGGGAGAGTCCCTGGGGTTGCATGTGGTCTCACATTGTATGCATCTAAGATTGTAGGAACAGCAATTTTATTCTTACTTTATTTACAGAATGTTATCTAGAAAAATTGAGGAAAGCATGACTTATTTATTTTTCTTATTTGATGTTGAAAGTGAAAAAGAGGTACCCCTGTGCCACTCAAAACATTGAAAGTCATGGTAATATCTTGTTTATTCCTTCTTCCCTTTTTGCTATAGATAGAAGTTAATGGATTTATAGCTTTAGCAAAATGGGGAACATTTTTCTCTTATAGAATTAACCTATAATATTAACAAAACCAATAAGCAATTAATTTGGAGTATTTGAAAATAAATTACAGAATGTAAAAATCCTACTGGTACATTGGCAAGTGGATGGGACCAGATGATCAAATACTTCATCTCTATGTCTACATTTCATGAGTCAGTTTCTCATAGCAGCTGCTGTGGGGGAAGGGTTGATTTACCAGAATACTTCATGGTTTATTAAAAATAAAATAAGATTCATTTGGGAATGAAAGGATAAACCAAGAAAGTTTATCGCTAATACATTTTTTAAAAATCACTTAAAACATAATTCTAAAACAAATCTTTAAAATTTTTTTTATTTTTGTGTTTCAGTGTTTTAAATTTTAGAGAGCAATGGTTAATTTAAAAAAATCCTTCTAGCTTAAAAGTAATGCTAGTAGCAGATGTTTATTGAATAGTTTCTGTGTGCTAGGCCCTCTTCTAAGCATTTCACCTGTATTATGTAATGGACATGTTAGCCCCATTTTTTAGAAGAGACTTTGAAGTGCATTGACTTGTCAGAGTTGATACAGGTGGTATGTGGTAGAACTAATGTTGCAATCCAGGCACTCTAGCTCTAGAACTTGGTCTCTTAAGCGCTGTGTTGAAATGGCTTCAAGGAATCAGGAAGAAGAAACAGAAATTGTAAATTGAGTCTATCTCATTAAAATAAATATTTGTTTATTTTAAAATGTTAAAAAAAATCTTCCTTGGGAACTTTTAAGGATTAAGAAGAAATTGTTGCCAGGCATGGTGGCACGTGCCTGTAGTTTTAGCTTCTCAGGAGGCTGAGGCAGGAGAATCGCTTGAATCCAGGAATTTGAGGCTGTAATGCACTATGATTAGGATAGTTACTATCCTACTGGCTGGGCAACATAGTCAGACCCTGTCTCTTAAAAAAAGAAAAGAAAAGGAAGAAATACTATGGTAAACTTTAATTTTGTTGATAAGAAATGTTGGGCCAGGCTTGGTGGCTCAGCCTGTAATCCCGCGCCTTTGGGAGGCTGAGGTAAGTGGATTGCCTGAGCCCGCGGGTTCAAGACCCGCCTGGGCAGCGAGACCTCATCTCTACAATAAATCAAAAAATCAGCCGGACGTGGTAGCACATGCTTGTAATTCTGGCTACTCGGAAGGCTGAGAAGGAAGGATCGCCGGAGCCCAGCAGGTTGAGGCTGCGGTGGCCGGGAGCGGCCACTGCACTCCAGTCTGGGCAACAGCGTGAGACTCCGACTCTAAATAAATAAATAAATAAATAAATAAATAAATAAATAAATAAATAAATAAAATTTTCACTTAGTGGTTTATTTCTTCACATAAACACTCTGCTCACCTGTGCAGGCCTTATTAACAGGAATCTTTAGGAGAGGGGTAAATGGCTGATTTGCTTCGAAATATCCATAAAGTTTGGGCAGGGATGACACAAGGTATAAAAGGAGAATGAACAGTCTCGATCCTGTAGAACAGAGTGGTGGCAACTCACCAAGAAAGCAGGGAGAAGGCTTCTCCCAGCAATGCTGTGTCTGTGAGCAGTATGGGACAAGGACTGGAGAGTAGAAGGCTTCTCATTTGGGCATTGGTAATTTACGGGGAAATCTCTGCTTAATAATAGTTCTTTGCAAAAAGATTCTCCACAGAGTCATCATCTTCGTGGAGAATTAAAGAAGTTGTAAAACAATAATTTTGAAAACA
>NW_007074615.1:220847-304851 GCF_000164805.1 Carlito syrichta | reverse complement strand
CCGGAGCCCAGCAGGTTGAGGCTGTGGTGGCCGGGAGCGGCCACTGCACTCCAGTCTGGGTGACAGAGTGAGACTCCATCTCAAAAAAAAGAAATGTTGGTATTCTATTCTTGATTTAGATCTTAGTCTTCCCTTGTTTGGATCCCAAAGATCTGTGGGAACTCCAACACTAGATCAAAACTTATAAAAGTAAGAAGCAGGCCAGGTGCAGTGGCTCATGCCTGTAATCCCAGGACTTTGGGGGGCCAAGGCAAGAGGACTGCTTGACCTCCGGAGTTCAAGATCAGCCTGGGCGACATAGCAAGTCCTTGTCTCTACAGAAAATATAAAAATGCGCTGAATGTGGTAGCACACGCCTGTAGTCCCAGCTACCTGGTAGACTGGGGTGGAGTGATCTGTTGAGGCTGCAGTGAGCCATGATAATGCCACCGCACTCCAGCCTGGGTGACAGAGTGATGTTTGGAATATCTGTTTTCTCAATCTTATGGTATATTCAAGGAGATGTATTTTCTGGTACAGAATAATCCACAACTGGCCTGTAACTAGTTGATTAATAAAAGGATTTGTAGGCCAGGCTCAGTGACTCAGCCTGTAATCCCAGCACTTTGGGAGGCCAAGGCGAGTGGATTGCCTGAGCCCGTGGTTTTGAGACCAGCCCGGGCAACTTGGCGAGACCTCGTCTCTACAATAAATCAAAAATTAGCCAGGTATGGTAGTGCACACCTATAGTTCTGGCTACTTGGAAGGCTGAGGTGGAAGGATCACTGGAGCCCAGCAGGTTGACGCTGGGGTGACCATGATTGCCACCGCACTTCAGCCTGGCACAGTGGAGTGAGAATCCAAATTAAAAAAAAAAAAGGATTTGTAAAACCATATGATAAACTATTTAGTTTATTTTGACTGATAAATTGGATCAAATATTATAATTTTAACAACTGCAGGGATATACAAATAAGGTTCTGGGTAACAGCTGGGTCAGGATATCACATGGTTTTTTTAAAGTTGACATTTGATGGGGAGTGAATTGGATGGAGTAGGTGCTTCTGGCTTCTTTTGAGTAGGCAGGGTGCTTTGGGGAAAGTGTTTTTTCTGACTGAACAAATGCCTCTCTTTTTGACAGATCATGTTGTCATGGAGATCTATATAGTCTGTAAACTGTGACTTGTAGTAGTAGACAGAAATATGGCATTGGGTTGCTGTGTTGGACTGTGAGAGCAGAGTGCGGATAGATGTGTATAGTCAGTTTGTTCAAGGAGGTTATTTTACAGTAGCCAGAGAAACCTGTTGGTTTTTTTGACAATCTCCTTTTCTCATATTCTTTTTTCCTGTGTTCGTGTTGTGTGTATGTCTGACATAGGGATGATGGAATGGTATGAAGACCCCTTTTATTCTTTCTTTTTTTAGAGACAGGATCTTGCTCCTGGGGTGCAGGGGCACAGTCATCATTCACTGCAGCCTCGGACTCTTGAAGGCTGTAGTAGTCCTTCCACCTCACACCACCACACCCAGCTAATTTTTTTTATTTTTGTAGAGATGGGGTCTTGCTGTTGCCAGGCTGGTCTCAAAAAGTTCTGGCTTCAAGCAGTGCTCTCGCCTGGGCCTCCCAAATTGCTGGGATTACAGGTGTGAGCACCCATCTCCTTTTGTCCTTTTTAAGTTGCCAAATCCTCCCTCTTGCCCAGAACCAATTACTGTTGAAAATTTGGTGAGTGTCCTTCCAGTCCATGTTTTTAATTCCTTTACACCATGCATGTAAGCTACTCCATAAACTATAGTTTTGTGTTTTTAAATTTCATGTAAATACTATCATACTTCATCTACCTTTCTGCAACTTGCTTTAGTCTCAACTGTATATTTTAAAGTCTCTTCATGATGATGTTTTTCTGGTTTATTTATTTTAGTTGTGAATAGTATTCCATTGTACCACATTTGATCTAGTCTCTTAGTGATAGACATTTAGATGTTTTTCTGTTGTATTTCTGTGTAAACCCATTTGTTCCTGTCCTTTCCATGGGTTGAGTGTGACAACTCAATAAATAACTGACTTCATTTTGATTTGGCTAGATCTAGGTCTAGGTCATAAGCTTTCAAGTTATCCTTAGTCTGTTCTCACAGTTCTTTCAAGTGGTTCAGTTTGTTACTTAAAAAAAAATATTTTGGGTACCTTACGCCATTTCTTTTTTCCTTTCTTCTTCTTCTTCTTTTTTTTTTTTTTTTTTTTTAGTCATAGTCTCACTCTGCCACCCATGCTGGAGTGCAGTGGCACACTCACAGCCACCACAGCCTCAACCAGCTGGGTTCAGGAGATCCTTCTGCCTCAGACTTCCAATAGCTGGGACTACAGGTGCGGCACGTGCCACTACCCCCGGTTAATTTGAAAAAGAAAAAATTTATTGTAGAGAGGAGGTCTTGCCAAGTTACCCAGGCTGGTCTTGAACTCCTGGGCTCAGGCAATCCTCCTCACCTCTGCCTCCTGATGTGCTGGAATTGCAGATGTGAGTCACCGTGCCCACCCCTTCTGTCATTTCTTCTCATGACATGCTCACCTAGTGAAACTGTGATACATATTGCCCATATACTTATGGCCTGGCTAGGTTCTAGGATGTTATATCTTTTAAATATATGTATTATTTAAAATATTATAAATAATAGCTTTACTATTGCAAGAAACTGCTTGTAACATCTTTGTTGGGTCTGGGGCTTGCAGAAAAAGCATAGCTATAACTTTTTAAGTGCTTTTGATCAAACTCCATTTATGATTTTACTTATTAACTTGCTTTTAAATTTTTCTTTATCATAATGCCACTCAGAAAGTAGTGCTGAGAACTCAGTGTTTGCCCAATGCAATTGTCAAAATACAGATTATGTCAGTGCTGTCTGATGGAATATAATACAAACCACCCATGTAATTTTAAATTTTCTAGGGACCACGCTATGAAAGGTAAATTTTATTTAGCCAGAATAGCCCAGAACATTGTCATTTCAATATGCAATCTGTATTAAAGCCTGCTGAGATAAATTACATTCTTCTTTCATATCAAGTCTCCAAAATTGTGTGTGTGTGTGTTTTACACTTACAGCATTTCTCAAGCAGGACCAGCTGCATGCCAAGTGTACCATAGCCATATGTGTTTCGTGGTTGCCATGCTGGGTAGTGCAGGTAGAGAGAATGCATGTTTAAGAGGCATTAGTAAGGGTCAGAGTGGGCTTCAGGGAGGAGCTGGAGGAGCCAAGGGCTAAGTAGATGTTAAGGCATCAGGTGCCATGTGGACTGGTTGGAAGGGACCCTGGATGCATGGCTTGAGCAAAGTTGTGGTGGGTGATGGGAGCAGCTCTGGCTTATCTCCGAAACGGCAAGTAGCTGGTCTGTCACAGAAGGCTAGCCATCAGAAAGTAGGAAGAAAGAGGCTCCTAAGGAATTGTGAATGTCTGGGTCTCATGCTATCTATTTGCAACAGCAAGTTCCTTATCTGGCAAAAGATATGAGCGAAACTTGTCAGGCTTATGAAACTATTCCATATCTCTTCCCCCATTGGCTCCCCTCCCATCGTGTTTCATGGTTGTCCTAACAGAGTGAATTAGGATTCTGATAAACTATGAGGTTGTTGTTATATAATTCTAAGTTGGGTGTTTACCACTGTAAGGAGAATGGCTAAGAGGGATGAGAATGAGTTTACAAAAGCTACAAAAAGTGGAATGTTGAATGTGTATATTTAACACTTTGGGTCTGATAAATTATGTAAGCAAATCAGAGGTTTAAACTTTTAATGCATTTAAGCTTTTTTTTGTATACTGTAGGGGTTATTAGGGTAGTTCTTGATAAATTATAAAATTTAAAGATTCAGAGTTTTGAAGAACTCAGTAAACTGGAGATAACAAATATCATTTGATGACTGCTTATGTGCTATTATCACTATCTCTGATTACATGTATTTATTTAATCATCAGACAAACCTAGTGAGGTAGGGGCTACTACTATTATTATTATCATGTTACAGATGAGGAAAGTGAGGCATGGAGAGGTGACCGAACTTGTTCAAAGTTAACACAGAGGAGGAATTGGGATTTGAACCCAGGCTACCTGACTCCAGCGCTAACATTATTAGTTGCAGTGCTGCACTGCCTGTCATGATGAGGTTGACTTAGTTTCTTTCCTCCTAGCTTTCTTTCCTTTGATTTCCAGCCATCTTGCCCCCCCCCAGTAATGTTTTATGTGAATACATTGGCACAACCTGAACCAAGGATGGAAAGAGTCAAAACTCTCTATATTATCTTTGCAGCTTTTCTGTAAATCCAAAACTATTCCAAAATAATGTTTTTTAAAAAAACATTCACCATTGACAGCATTAATATAAAAGTTCTTTTTTATTTTCCACTCTACTGTTCTATTAACCGGTTGTTAAAATCTGAAACCAAACATTAATGACTAAAAGTGATTGGAGAGAATTATTTGCAACATAAAGAGTACTATCATTAAAGAACACAGAAAATTTTTACAACTCAATAAGAAAGGCAAACATATCAATAATAAACATGAACAAAGGAAAAGGAAAAATACAAAAAGAAGAAATACAAATGGTTTAAAAATATGAAAAATGATTTTCACTAGAAAATAAATATGTAGTTTTCACAAAATACCATTTTTTGGTTTATGAAATTGGAAACATTTTGGAACAAAAAAGGATAATACTCAGTTTTCCTAGAGGTTTGAAGAAACAGGTCAACTAACCTTACCCAGGGATGCACAATATCAAGGAGCAGTGGTATATTGCAGCATTGCATAAAGTTGTGAAAAAAAAATTGCAAGACCCCTAGATATTTAAAATGAATGACTTGATGGAGCAAATAAAGAATTTAGAATAAAAAAAATCTTGTAGTTGTTCCTGAAGATATTTATGGTTGGATGTCAGTGATGAAAGCTGATTACAAAGCAGAATGTGTACTATCGTTGAATTTTTGTTGGGATTGTAGTAATTGTCTTGACAGACGGGAGTTCAGATTTTTGCTTTGTTTCTTACTAGTTGTGTAATTTTAGTCAAGATGCTTAAATCTCTTATAACCTTAAGTTTTCTTTGATGAGATTCCATTACCAATTTACAGGTAATTGGATTAAAGTAGATGAAAAACAAAGAAAGTTCTCTGCAGTGCCTGGCACACATGCTTAATAAGTGGCTCTCACAAATCTTTAAAAAAATCTTATTTCTGGATGAAGAGATTGCAGATAATTTAAATTTTTTTATGTTTTTCCTATTGATATTAAATTTTTAAATAATAGAACATGTTTTGTTAATTTTTAAAAAGAGGCAAGAAAATACTTAATTTGTTAGGTTAAAGAGAGCAAAGATAGATTAGATGTGAGATGAGATATGTATCAGAAATTGTTACATTGCTTACTGAACTGGAAAATATAGAGACTCACTTACTTGATGTTGGAAAACAACCTTTCAACCACATTTACATTTAATAGTATTTATTAAAAAATATGTTTTATTGATTCCTAGGGTCAATTCTTTAAAGTAGGTGGTTAGATAAGAGTCAATAAGGAGAGAACTGATGTTGAAAAAGCAGTTTCTTACATTTGTTTTTAGAAAAGTATTTTTTATCATTTCTTATATTTTGAATCAGAAAGTGTTATGATCTCTTAGTGAAGACAAAGTCAGGCTATCAGATAATTTGCTTATTTGGGTATTTGAATATAATGCTGTTTGCAGTTGTTTTTCCTGATTTTTATTTCCTTCTTGCTTGTAAATCCTTCAAAGCATCTTTATACATGTGGTGATCTGTGTTTAATTATTACCTATTGAATGCCTACTCTTTCTATTTAAAGTAAAAAAACAGTTATACTGTTTTTTTCATGGCTTATAAACCACTTGGGGTTGAGTGTCCTTAGGCATTTGGTACAGACATGAGTCCAGACTTCATATTACATTTTTTTCAGTAGTAGAATGTACATCTGTGTATATTGGTAGCATTCTGGTGTGACTGTTAAGAATAGGTCCAGAAGAAACAAAAGTTTTTTCTGAACACATTTGCATTATGTAATTCTTCTGAACACATTTACATTATGTAATTTCTTTTTGTAGCTTATTTTCTCAAATTTGACATTTTATAAATGTTACTATATTTTTTGAAAAGATTGGTGTTGTGACAAGTTATTTTTTGGACCCAAATTAAACTTAGATTAACCAAGTTTATTTACTGCAGCATTTTTTTTGAGCCCTTGGTTTTCTAATCGGAATCATGCCTTTCTAAGGCTGGAGAGGGTATATTACTTCCCATACCTAATTGACTGAGGAACCTTTTTGCAGAAGCATCATGAAACACTCTAGGAAATACTATTTTAAATAAAAATATAGAGAGCAGAAGATGAATAAAAGAGCTGGAATATTTACCCGTTGAACAAGAAGTAAAACTGACTCTTAAAACTCCTTTTTTTGGTGTGTGTGTTAAAAAAGAACAGATTTGGTTAAAATATGAGTTTTAGTTTGACTTTCTTCTTCCTCTGCCTCTCCCTTACCTCATCTCTTTTTGCCCCATTTTAAGAAATAAGAGGCTGATTTATGTAAACAATGAAAAAGAACTAGAGAATTATTCTGAGTGTGTATTTCCCTAAGTATAGATCATTTCTATGTATATTGATACTATGAGTACAAATTGCTTTAAGTATCAGACAGTCCAATTTTGTGGAGACACTTCATAGAGTAGAATTGTTTAGTATTAGGTAGGGTTACCTATTGTTTGTTTTACAGCATAATAACCAAAAGTTCTTAGGAGACAAAATTGCTGTCACAAGCAGATGTGACTTAATGCAAGCGTATTCTTAACACTTTATAAGATATCATAGTACTGTTCTAACAACAGTTTGGCACAGGAGCTAGATCTAGAAAATTCCCGTGTAATCTTAGTTCTTCTACTAAGAATGTTTTATTTATTTTTTGCTCTGGATTTTGAAAATCCTAGCAGAAGACTTATCAAGTAGTATTAATTTATATTGGTATTAATTACTGTTATTGTTGTTAGTGGTATAAATTTATTACATTATTTATAGTAGTTATGTTCTATGAAGTTATCATGACCACTGAATTAGTAAATAATGCCCCATTGCCCCCCGGAGAAATACAGGGTTAGGTTCCTGCAAGCCTCTGGTCACATTTTTGTCAACTGATCAATACATAACCTTGTTTTATATGTGCTTCTGGTTAAAGTCACCTTAATTAATATGTATGGTTGATTCATCAACATTGAACTCATGACCAGGAGCACTATAACTCATGCCTGAGGGAAGCTTTTCTAAAGCATGTATTTTCTTTGTAAGGCACATCACAGCCTTCTCATGCTTAGGAACACCAGTCAGCACTTCAGCACTATGCTTGAGGGCCATTTTAAACAGTAGAATTACCAAAGAAAGCACAAAAATGGGAAACACGTGGCACTGAATACACTGTGAAAAGGATACTTGTTTACAGCCTAAGAACAGAAACAAGAAGGCCGAGTATCACCTTGTACAGCCTCAGCTGCAAATGTGAGTGTTGGACAACTCAATTTTTTTGCAGCTCTGTGCATGTCCTTGAATGACCATGAAGATGCCAGGCATACTGAATGTTGGAGTTACAAACAATTTTTAGCAGGTAGACAGGTTCACAAAAACGGAATCAATGATTAATGAGGATCCAACTGTATGTGGATTGTTTGGAATCAGGTGTTGACCTAGAAGCTCAGGTTTCAGGTAACTCACCTCCTGGTTAGTTGACTGCCTTCCTTTTCTGCTTTGGTACTGTTGTTTTTGGTCCAGCTTCAGTGTGAAGTCTGTGTGAGTTGCTAGGGAAATGTTGAGGAGCAAGGACCAGTATGTCTTGAACACTGAATATGGATAAGGAGAAAATAGAAAGTCAATTTTCATGCCTTTAAAGTAGTGTTTCTTCTTTCTAGTCTGTAAATCATTCCCAAACTCCAATCCAGGCTCAAAGATTCAGGGGCAGAATGCCCATGCCCATGCCTGAATCTATGAAATTCTTTTGTATTATTTTATATTTACTCAGACAAAATTTTTAAGAATTTATAAATATATGGGAATATTTTTAAAATAAATATTCTATTATGGAATAATTTTAGATTACAGAAAAGTTGCAAAGATAGTCTAGAAAGTTTTATGTATCTCTCACTGAGTTTCCCCTATAGTTAATATCTAACATTTCCATGCTGCTTTCTTTTTTCTTCTTGAGTTGGAGTCTCACCCTGTCACCCAGACTGGAGTGCAGTAGCATAGTCAGTTTGCTGCAGTTTTGACCTCCTGGGGTCAAGTGATCCTTCTGCTTCAGCCTCCCAAGTAGCTGGGACTACAGGTGCATACCACCATGCCCGGCTAATTTTTTTGATTTTTTTTTTTTTTTTGAGTCAGAGTCTCACTCTGTCTCTCATGCTGGAGTGGAGTGGCACGCTCACGGCCACCCCAGTGTTGACCTACCAGGCTCAGGCGATCTTTCCACCTCAGTCTTCCTAGAAGCTGGAAGTCAGGTATGCATTAGTATGCCTGGCTTATTTTTTGTTATATCGTAGACATGAGGTCACACCAAGTTGCCCAGGCTGATCTTGAACACCTGGGCTCAGGCAGTTCTCTCCCTTCCACCTCCCTAAGTGCTGGGATTATAGACTTGAGCGATCACGCTTGGCCTTTTAGGTTTTTTGGTAGAGATGAGATATCGCTATATTGCCTAGGCTCGTCTTGAACTCCTGGCCCCAAGCAATCCTTCTGTTTTGCCCTTACAAAGTGCTGGTATTACAGGTGTGAGACACTGTGCCTGGCCTGCATTTTTTAAAATCTAAAAAGCCAACATTGGTTTGTTACAATTAAGTAAATTCCCAACTTTATTTGAATTTCACTAGTTTTTCCCCTAATGCACTAATTCTATTCTAGGATCCCATCCAGAATACATGTTTATTCAGTCATCATGCCTCCTTAGTAATCTCTTCTGACTTGTGTTTCTCAGTCTCTCTCTCTCTCTTTTTTCTTTTCTTTTTATGACTGCATATCTTTGTTTCTTACTACCTTGACAGTTTTGAGGACTGATGGTTGGTTTTGTAGACTGTATCTCAGTTGGGATTTGCCTAATGTTTTTCTCGTGATTAAACTGTGACTCTGGATTTTTGAGGGGAAGACCATAGAGGTAAAGCACTATATTCATCACTTCATGTCAGGAGTGTGTACTGTCAACATGACTTACCACTGTTGATGTTGACTGTGACTACCTGAGTTAGTGTAGTCACTGTGAAGTACCACCCCCTCTCCACCAAACTCTGCTTGGGAAGCAAGTCATTAAATCCAGCCCACTTTCAAGAGATAGAGGGAGGAGGCATCTACATAAATTATTTGTAATTCTTCTGTATGGTTTACCTCTTCTCCCCATTTATTTATTTAGTTAATAATTTATATCAGTATGGACTCAGGTATATTTATTTTATATTTTGGGGTCTAATTTAATGATACATTAGTTATTTTATTGCTGATATTTTCCCAACTTTTGGCATTGGTACTCTTTTAGGGTTTGTTCCTGTTTCAATTTGTTATGCCCTCAGGTTGTTGTTCTTGTTTTTAAGCACCTTCTTACTTTCTGGTACTACTAAATGCTCTATGCTCATCTGGTATTTTCCCTACCCCAGTCCTAGAAGCAGCTGTTTTTCTAGACTTATAATTCCTTTTATTGAAGAATGATATTAGAAACCATGATCACATGTTCTCACTCATAAGTGGACCTTGAACAATTATTGTAATACTGTAAAGGGATTGGCAGTTGTGGGGAGGGTAGGGGGCAGGATTGGCAGTTGTGGGAAACTGCTAGGGGAGGGGAGCACGCCTCATCAACAAGGGTACCTGCGTAGAACATTTGTATACCTAACCCTGAATTGTACCCCACATCTTTAAAATTTAAAAAAGAAAAAAAAGCCACTATCTGGGTACTGGCTGTGATTGCTAACTGGCTATTAACTCTTCAGGTTCCTGTCATGGACAGAGCAAGGAAATACATGTGTGTGTGCTGAGACACATAAGTGAAGTTTTTTTGTATGAAGGGATTTAAACGCTCTGTGTGTGAAGCTTACAATTTTGAAATTAAAATTGAGCCCCTTAGGTAAATTGGTATGTCTCTAGGTATATCTTATAAGTTGATTAGACAGTACTCTTAAGTAGGTATCTTTCCCAAAGGCCTCTTTTTCTTTTTTAGTTGCACATTATCATATTTTTATTGCTATTGATTCTTTTGGTTTGAAAATCTGGACTGAACTTTCTTTACTGCCTGCAAATAGTAGTTATTTTAGTTGGTTTTACAGTTATAAGCTATATAGTTTTTCTTTCATAGTGAAGAGATGTTTTGAATTTCTGTAATTTTTTTAATTTGATGAGTTACAAGCTAGGATAATTTTAAAAATCTGTATTTTATTATGAAAAGAGAATTCATGTGTGGGTTTTTCTGTTGTCTTTGAACTCACAGTGTTAGTGTTTTTTCCAGATGTAGAAATATTTAACCTGAACAGCTAAGATGATCGCTTCTAGACTGTAAGCTATCTTGTTAATGTTTTTCTAAATAAAAACAGAATTTTAATTTCTAGGGTAAAGTAGTTTCCTAATATAACAATAGTATTTGATCTAAGATTTTAAAAAAACCTAGTTTTGAAAGTCTTTTTTTTTTTGTGGTGCTAGAATTAATTTTATCATCTTATGACAAATGAAGGGAAACTGGAAAAAGTTCAGTATAAACTAGTGTAAAGTATTTCATAGGGTTTTTTTCCGCTTTAAACAAAATCTCTTCCACTTAAGTATCATTATTATGTATGTTGTTTTTATAATAATACGATGCAAATGTCTGTATGTCAGGATTACTGCTATCTTTCTGTTTCTGGTACTAATGGTCAATTAGTCATAATGCCAAAAAATCAAATACCATTTCTGGTACTTGTGGATTTAATGGAAATATTTTCAGAGTGGTGTGAAATAGTAAAGGAAGAACGTATAGGAGGGTTACAACATATAAGGTGCTTATTTATTTTATGTTACCTGCCTTTAGCTTTTCTTCCTCACCATTGGAGTAAAATTGCTCTGACTTTTTAATATACTGTATACAGTGCTTAAATTTTGTGTGTTAAAAAAGGGATTTAAGAAGTCGTATTCTATCTCCTTTCATTTTTTTAGGTAGAAAAATTTAGCTCAAATAAGTTGTGTGTTATCCTCAAAATATTTAATAGTAGAATCTGGACAAACATCCAGATACCTGTTATTCCAATCCCCCCTGCTCCTGCCCCATACCATTATTGTGCAATAATCTGATTTATATTAAAATTTATTAAATATTTGATTTGAACTTGATAACCCCTTTCTCTTTCATTTATTGTTTAATTGAAATTTAACCTTTTATTAAACAAATTTTTAAGGACTATTTGATGTGTATTGCACTGTGCTACAAAGCCTTATGTATTTCTGAAGACTTACTTAAGTATTATAACGAATCAGGTTAGGAAGCAGAGTTTAAAAACATTGTCTTTGTTGGGGACTGCTGATTTATATGGACCATCAAGCTTATCATTTGTGTTCATTGAGTAATCTAAAATTTGTGTAATGCTACGCAAAGTGTGTATTTGCTCTAATGTGCATAAACAGTGCCCATATATATGCATTTTGCAATATGTCTATCTAATAATTTTGTTATAATTACTTACTACAAAAATACTTTTGTATTTTCTGAGAGCCATTAGTTAGAAGAAATTGACTTTTATGTGCCCAGTGGCTGAAAATTTATTGTCATTCTTAGATAATTTAGTTGCTGAACTTAATTTGTCTCATTTTGTAAAAATTATTAATTCTTATGATTAATAGAAAATACATTGTGTGTCTTTTTCTGACTTACTACCGAAAAATCAGCCAGAATAATACATATAACCACATATTATGGTTTTAATGTTTTTTGTTCTTGTTTATAGCACTGTTTTGAGGTGAGGCAGAAACTACCCAGTTAACATGAATTAACAGTGAAAGCCCATAAAGAAGATGTTAGGCTTAACACTAGAGTGTTTTCATATAGCTTTCATATTTGTAAAGAAATGCAGCATTTTATTTTGAAGACCTTATTTTCAGTGTCAGTTCTGGTAGGAGAGATTGTTTAGAGGAAGATTCTTTGGCGTATCGTTTTAAGGCTCTGTAGGAGTATTGACAGGAGAAGTTTAGGGAAACAAATTACCATGTGAACTCATGTATTTATAATTAATTTTATAAATGTTATACATCTTTAAAATGTCCTTGGGCTCAAATTTGTCTTCATTTTCTTTCCGCTTTCTGATTTTAGGTTTTGCTATCATATCAAATTAGTACATCTTAAATACTATATGCCTTTCACTTTTATATTGGTCATTTGCTATATTCTTTCAGTAGTCTTTTATTTGTTTTTAACAGACAATTACATTCTAGCCTTCATTAGTAGTGAAATTCCCTAGTGCAGTGGATATGAGTTGACTTTGATGCATAATTTTGGAACTGGATTAGGTGCTGGAGATTGGTTCAGTGGTTCCCTTGACTGTACATTAAAACAACTGGGGAGCTTTAACAAATGGTCTTGCTGGTGTCCCTCCCTGTCCCCCCCCCCCAAGATTTTGATTTAATTGATTTGGAATGTGGCATGGACATCAGACTTTTTTTTTTTTTTTTTTTTTTTTGAGTCGGAGTCTCACTCCTTTGCCCAGGCTGGAGAGCCGTGGGATGCTCATGATCACCTCATCATTGACCTGCTGGGCTCAGATGATCCTTCTGCTTCAGCCTTCCAAGTAACTGGAACTACAGGCCTGCACTACCACATAGCCTAGCCAGTTTTTTTATTTATTGTAGAGATGAGGCCTCGGCAAGTGCCCAGACTGTTTTCGAACCTGTGGGCTCAGGCAATCTCTCACCTGGGCCTCCCTAAGTGCTAGAATTATAAGCTTGAACCACTGTGTTGGCAGGCATCGGGCTTTTTAAAAGCTGCCACAGGTGATTCTAACGTGCAGTCAAGTTGGAGAACCACTGTTAAAGTTCCTCACTCTTTGAACAAGAAAAACGATGCTCAGACTTATCCGTCAAGTAATTTCTACTTTGAGTACCCAGAATAATGATTAGAATTGGTGAATATAGAATGACTTAAATTAGATGCCCATATTGGTAGTTTTAATAATTTAGAAGTATAACTAAATACTAGAGGAGTCTTTTCGAATCCTTACTTTCAACTGATCTTGCACTGACTTTTTTTTTTTTTCAACTTTTAATTTTAAAGATGTGGGGTACAATTCAGGGTTAGGTATACAAATGTTCATTATGCAGGTACCCTTCTTGATGAGGTCTGCGTGCCCCCCCCCCGTTTCCCTCAACTGCTAGTCCCACCCCCTCTCCCCCGGCAGTTTCCTACTACTATCAATCCCTTTCTTATACTATTATGATAATTGTTCAAGGTTCGCTTATGAGTGAGAACATATGGTACTCTGTTCTTTGTTTCTGTGATAGATCACTGAGTATGAGACTCTAAATCCATACAAGTTACTGCAAAGTCCATGTTTGTCCTTCTTTATGGCTGCATAATATTCCTTTGTGTATATGTACCACATTTTTTTAATCCAGTCCAACTTTGATCACAGCATGGTTGGTTCCATGTTTTTGCTATTGTAAATAGAACTGCAACAAACATACGTGTGCAGGTATCTTTTTTGTACAATGATTTGAGTTCTTCTGGGTATATTCCCAGTAGGGGGATTGATGGGTCATATGGAAGGTCAATTTCCAGTTCTTTCAGAAATTGCCACACTGTCTTCCAAAGAGGTTGCACTGGTTTGCAATCCCACCAGCAGTATTGAAGTGTTCCTTTTTCTTCACATCTTCGCTAGTATCTGTTGTTTGTTTTATTAATGACGACCATTCTTACTGGGGTTAGGTGGTATCTCTGTGGTTTTGATCATTTCTCTGACAATGAGTGACGCTGAGTACTTTTTCATGTGTCTGTTGGCTGCCCGTATATCTTCTTTTGAGAAGTGTCTATTAATGTCTTTGCCCACTTTTTAATGGGGCTGTTTGTTTTTTTTCCTTTTGGCATGTTTGAATTCCTTATAGATCCTAGATGTTAGGCCTTTGCCAGATTTACATTTGGCAGATATTTGGGAAAATTGGCTGGTCACATGCAGAAAATTGAAACAGGACTGCTACTTATCATCATACACAAAAATTAACTCTAAATGGATTGCACTGACTTTCTAAGGTGAGAACTGACTATCACTGCAGGAGTGGCTGGATTTTCCCTGGGGTGTGTAGTGCTTTCTTTTTGTACCCCCCAACAATTTCCTGAAATGGAACCTTTGCTGTTTCTTTGAGAAAATAACCACTCCTTGGAAGATATTAACAGAATTCTTGTAGGCTGTGCAAGGAAGGGTACTGTGGAAAATTGCAAGTATAGGTTGTTTTGACTTATCTGACTCTTGCCCTTTATGATTTTATCTCATTATGCAAAGCAGTATAATTTTTGGTAAATGATACTCTTGTCTCCTAGCAGTACAAAAGATAGAATGTCTATCCTCTATGGGCTAATTAGGAGGTTGCCAAACTGCAGAAGCAAGTAGGATTCAGTGCGTTGGTGAAATGGCAAGAAAACTCATTAGGGAGAAAGAATTTGGAAAGGACAGTAATAGTGGTTTTTTCTCTATTAACACATCTCTTGAGTTCTCCTAAGAAGTAAAGAAGGCACATTGCCTAATGCTTACTGTCTTGTGTGTGTTTACATGTCTTGAAATCCTTTCACTCATAAAACTCTTTGTCCTGTACTTTGGAGAATGCATACTCTTGATATCATTGAACTCAGATTACAGTTGTGTTCCTACATTATCTCTCCTTCCACTCATGTTGCCTTTGCTTTTTAAAAATTAGAATTGCTTCCAGAACCCTGGTGAATACATTTAGAATGTAAGATCAAGTGGTTAGTGATTGTTGTTTGGCTATGTTAATGCACTGATGATTTGTACAGTAAACCCATTTCTGGAGATATGTAACAGGCTGAGTTAGTGATTGACTAAGGAGATTTTAGAATGTAGAGATCTCTTGCTTAACCATAAACACATTTAGAATTAAAGTCAAGGAATCAGTGACTTGCTCAGGTTCTCAGATAGGATTTGATTCCAGATTTCAGTCAGATTTTCATTCATGTCACTACACTGCTTCTTAAGAATTCTACATTAGACCATGGGTAGACAGATATTATCTTGATAGAAATTGGTATAGTGATAATCCACGTACCATAGACATGAAAGACAATCAATTGAATCACCAACTATCTATCTATCTATCTATCTATCTATCTATCTATCTATCTATCTATCTATCACAATGTTTTAGTTGCTTACATATCTAAAGCAATAATTTTCAGGTGTGAAAATTTATTACAAAATTTTGATATTTGGACTTCAGAACACCCTGTAACTTATACAATATAAGCCACAGTAATTGACACAAAGAAACAAGTTGACATAGCTACTGTGACTCTCAAATTGGGAACAGGGGACAACCTTAAATCATAATGCAGAGACAATGAGATTTTATTTTATTTTAATTTTATTTTTTAAGAGATGTGTCTCTCTATGTTGCTCAGGCTGGGCTCATGCAATCTTCTTGCTTCAGCCTCCTGGGCTGCTGAAGATTTTTAAGTTTACCAAAAGTATACATAGGTGGGAAAAAGATGAGGAACTTAGCACTTGAAGCCAGCGTGGAATTACAGCTGAGCAGTTTTAATTTTACATTTTGATTGATAGTGAACCTTTTGCGCATCTTTTTATTTCCTCATCCTTGTTTTGACAAGATCTAAGAGGATTCGAAAACTGAATCTTTAGGCATTTCTTCTTCCCTTTGAGAACAAAGTTGGGAATGTTCAATCATACAATTCTGTCTTGAGAATAATTACATATATTTAATGGAAAGGAGATAATGTGCTTCTTTGTAAAAAGAAGTTCCAGGTAGGGAAACATGTGATATTATCTGTTTCTCTAGGAGGGCCATTACTGGATGTTATTTTATTGTTTCCTACCTGAATTGAGTCTATTTAGGACAGGAAAAATTCCTGGAATTAGTCTGAGCAATATTGCAGGAGATGTGACAGTTCTTAATTGATTTTTTTTCTTAAGAAATAAAGCAGTACAGTTTTGTCTGGCAGATCCGTATTATTTAGTTAGTAATGCCTCCTTATGCTTCACAGTGGTCTCTCAATAATATCAGGTGCTGCGTCCGTGGATTCAGCCAATCTTGGATAAAAATTATTAAAAAAAAAAAAACCAAAAACCAACAGCCCAACCCCAAAACAAAAAGCAATGAATAATATAAATAAAAACTACAATATAACTACCATCCATAGAGGATTTACATTGTATTGTTGTAAGCAATCTAGAGATGCCTTAAAGTATATGGGAGAATGTGCAAAGGTTATATGCAAATACTACACCGTTTCATATAAGAGACTTGAACATTCAAGGACTTTGATACCTTAGGAGTCCGGGAACTAATTTCCCATGAATATGAAGGGATAACTGTAAGAGCAATATGGATCTTGAAAAGCAATGTATTTTTTTCATGTATATTGTTACAAAGTATAGATGAGCTAGGTAATTACTTTGAAAATAGTCTCTCTCTAACTTCCTTGCTCTGAAACCTTTGAGAAAAGTATCCTTAATTAAAATATAGGATTCACATTCCTCAGGCAATTAACAATATGTATCATCAAGTTGAAAAAATATTTTAAAAATATTCATACTGTCCCTTTTCTAGCTACCCAACTCTTATCAAGTATCTAGCCTAAAGTGCAGCCGTCATCCAAATTTAGTTATTGGGTTCAATAGTGTCAAACTCACAAAAAGCCACCTATTGGGAGTTGCTGTCTTTTAAAGTATATAAAGATGCAAAAGTATGTAGATAAATGTACTTACTCTTAGGTTATCACTGCTCTGTGGCTAAAGTTAGTGGAATAATACTAAGTCCAGCAGACATGGTGATTGTATTTTTTTATAAATTTATATTAATAATAAAGTAATGGAAACAGAAAGCATTCTAAGCTTGAAAATTGGGCTTACATAGAATTTTTTAAAATTGTACTTTAGTGAGACACCCGGATTTCCTTGATATCCTGGGGTAGACAAAAGGGTCAGTTCCATTTAATGTGCTTGGAAAGGAGTAGTTGGAAACAAGAGATTTGTTTTTACCACCTAGAATCCTGGATTAGCTTAGGTTGGGCAGAAAGGATTTATTAGAGTTTATCACAGTGGTTAAGGATGCTAGATTATCTCTTTTATTTAAAGCTGTGTAATCTTGGACAAGTTATTTAATCTGTTGGAACTAACTTTTCATCTGTAAAATGAAGGATAAGCTGGGCTCGGTGGCTCAGCCTGTAATCCTGCGCCTTTGGGAGGCTGAGGTGAGTGGATTGCCTGAGCCTGTGGGTTCGAGACCCATCTGGGCAGCGAGACCTCATCTCTACAATAAATCAAAAAATCAACTGGGCGTGGTAGCGCATGCCTGTAATTCTGGCTACTTGGAAGGCTGAGGTGGAAGGATCGCCAGGAGCCCAGCAGGTGAGGCTGCGGTGGCCAGAAGCGGCCACTGCACTCTAGTCTGGGTGACCGAGTGAGACTCCAAGCAGAAATAAAATAAAATAAAATAAAATAAAATAAAATAAAATAAAATAAAATAAAATAAAATAAAATAAAATAAAATAAAATAAAATAAAATAAAATAAAATAAAATAAAATAAAATAAAATAAAATAAAATAAAATAAAATAAAATAAAATAAAATAAAATAAAATAAAATAAAATAAAATAAAATAAAATAAAATAAAATAAAATAAAATAAAATAAAATAAAATAAAATAAAATAAAATAAAATAAAATAAAATAAAATAAAATAAAATAAAATAAATATAAAATAAAATAAATATAAAATAAAAAACAATGAAAGAACCTTCCTCATAAGACTCCCGTGAGTATTGGAAGGATCCTTTTAAAACTGTTGGCTTCTATGAGTTTAACACCATTAAATTCGTGAATTGAGTTTGGATGCTAGCTAACATTTCAGGCTAGGATCTTGGTAAGAGTTGGGTGGAGTGAGGAAGGAGAAATTATAAGCAAAAAATCAACTTGATAAAAATTTTTGATGAAAAGAATAGTTAGAATAGCATCTAGTACAAGTGTGCAGATATGTTAGTAATTTTAATAATGTTACATTTATTTCTTTTTAAATCGTAATGGTAAAGCTATGAAATCATCATGACTCTTTTTTATACGTAAGGCCCAGAGAAATTTTTTGTAGGATAACTGAGATTCAAACCCAGACTTTCAAATTCTCAAGTCAGGCTACTTTACTGACATGCCCTGACATACTCTTTGTCTGTTTTCCTACAACGAATAACAAATACTTACATACATTTAATCCCAAGATTCTAGTGGGAGCTTGCTGTAGTTATTAAGATGCCTTATGTTAACATTTTTACTCTGTATGGTTTATGCTATCCCTGGTTAGTTATGTTACTTTATGATAGCTTATAAAGTGAATCTGTTGAAACAGGAACATGATTTTTTATTTATTTTCTGAAAACTCAAAATTCTGGCAGCATAGTGTCACAATGTTAGCAAGTTTAGTGTTAAATTGGTGCCTTTGACAGTAATCCATTTGCATGTGATATGAATCTAATTATTTCTTCTGTTGTTTTCTTATTTCTGTTTCCCAAACTCACCTGATTGTAAGACTTACTTGGGGGATGGGGGTGGGAGATAAGTGGATTCTGCTTGTAAAAAGTACAGATTGTTTGGTCTCTAGAGTTAATGATTTACTATAGCCAAAGAGGGACTCAGGAATATATATTATTTAAAAAGCACAGTGACTTCAACTCAGTTACTTTAGGGGCCATTTTCTTCCACTTAGCATGTAGCTTGGTTCATTGGCTCTTCAGTATATTTGACTGGTCAGGATTCTTACATTATCCATCTGAGGTGAAGAAAAGATACTGTGCAATTGTACTTTCTTCACAAGGCACTTCATAATCTATAAATGCCAGTAAACATATGCAGACTCCATTAACCATGAGGGTAGGAATGCAGCCTTGTCTTTTGTTGTAGGGATCTTAGGTCGTTATAGAAGAGCCTGAATGAAACTGCTATGTGGTAGCCATAAAAATGCTGGCCTGGAAAGCGTGTTGTTTGGTGGTAGTTAAAAAAAAAAAATCAACTAACAGGGTCATTACCAGTAGCTAGTGGGAGAGGAGAAGCATTAATGTTTTCATCCATTATCATTGATACTCCTAAATTATATATTTACTGTACTCTTTGCTTTGCAATTTGGGAATCATAAGTCTGTGATCTTATAAAGTGATTTCTAGGGTTTCAAAGACGTGCCTTTGACTTAACTTGACTATGTCTGTTAAGCAAGGTGAATGAATGGATTTTAAAAGCACATGTTTTATAAGACTAGGAGTTTTCTTGCACTTGGTATCATGATTTACTTGTGAAAAGGAATTCTTCACCAAGTTCAATCTTTAGGATGGAGGGGAAACCTAGTAAGACAACAACTTCAGTTTTTCCCGTTGCCATGATTTTGCTTGTTCATCATCATGTCTACCTTCTCGTTTGGAACTTTAATAAACTCCCCAACATATCTGCTGCTAGAGTTTCATTGTCTCAGAAAGGAATTGTCCTTCTTTTGTGACAGTCCCTTAAGCTATTGAAGTGATTCATTTGCTCTTTTACTCTTGTGGCAATGACAATGCCAAGAAGGTTGTTGTAGGGAAGCTAGCTTTGGAGGAACTGGGGTGTAGATTGAAACAGCTGGCTGTGGCACCAATGCCTGATGAACGTCTAGAGTAGAGCAGAGTACCTGTGGTGCTCTTGGTCCTGGCATTAGGAGTCCATTTCCCCCAGTCTAGGTTGTTTAAAAGACTTGTTTTATTTCAGAGTTATATTGAAAGTTTGTAACATTTTCTTCTTAAAGGAGATAAATACTAACAAGAAGGTTTTAATACTTTTTTATACTTCAGAGTATCAGCATTACATTTTTGCCTGAAGTGAGAAGAGAGAAAATTTCTGCTTATTCTCCTCCAACTTTACCCCCCATCCAGCAATAAATCCCAGGAACTGCAATTCAGTGGTCTTTTATCTTCCATTGTTCTCCTTATGTGGGAAAGCAATATCACTTAGGTATAAATATAGATGGAGACAGTGTTTGAACAAAAAACAAAGGAAGGCATATTCCTTTTCTCTCTCTCTCTCTCTCTCTCTCTCTCTCTCTCTCTCTCTCTCTCAAAGTATCTTGAAAGACACAACACTAAAATTTTAAAATTTACTCAAGTTGTGCAATATTAATTGAATCTTACTGAAAAGGATGAAATTTTATTGGCAGTGTTTACTAAATTGGACCCTGGAACTTGAAGCAACTAGAAATTGTCATAGACCACCTTGCTAGAAGCCCTTAAGTTTCAGTCTTATTTGGCTTTTTGCAGTCTGGTTAATCAAGCCTCTTTTTCCTTGAAATTGAAACTATAGCTAAACTGTATAATGACCAGTGTTTAAGTGTTTTATGTACCTTGTTTTATTTAGTCTTCACAGAAATACTAAAAAGCAGGGGTCCAACCCCCAGGCCACAGACTGATAGTGGCATTTTAGTAATCGGGCCACATAGCAGGAGGGGAGAACCAAACTTCCTTTACTGCCTGAGCTCCGTCTTCTGTCAAATTAGTAGCAGTGTTCAATTCTCATAGGAGCATGAACCCTATTGTGAACGGAGTATGTGAGGGATTTAGGTTGCACACTCTTTATGAGAATCTACTGCCTGATTATCTGAGGTGGAGCTGAGGCAGATGCTAGCACTGGGGAGCGGCTGCAAATACAGATTAACATTAGCAGTGAGGTTTGACTGCACATATCTCCCTCCCCCCCTTGTGGAAAAATTGCCTTCCAAGAAACTGGTCCTGATGCCAGAAAGTTTGGGGACTTCTGCTATAAAGTATGTGTTATCTTCAATCTTCAGTTTACATATGGTGAAATTTAAGCTTAGAGATGTCAAATAATTCTTCCAGAATCTCACAGCAATAAATAGCCAAGTAAGGATTTCACCTGGGTTCTGATGCCAAACTACTTCCTCTCAATTGGTATCCCCTGCCACCTCTGTCAATTGCAGTGCTTATTACAGTATCATCTTCAGCCTTTTTCCTGGATTCTGCAACTGTTTATATTTTGTACTGATCTTCCTTTCACTTTACAAACAAGAATGCGTAAACTTAAATGCCGTGAATAGGGCTGGGCATTGTTACTGTCTTGGAAAACTGAGTTGCATGAATCGGTCAGGAGAAAATTCTTTTCTTTTGAAATGATGCCAACCCATAGATATTTCCAAGAAAACTGAGCATAGTGGTGTTTTCTTGTTGTTTATGAGGTCTATTATTTAATAAAGATACTCCAGGATCAGGCTTGACTACTGAAAAATTATTCATGTATATGTTAAAGCAAATTAAATTTTAGTGACTTTTTCCCCCAGTCTTTAAAATTACAATGATCTGTTATTTCAAAAAGGATATGTTCATTGACTATGTCATGGTAGAACCACCCATTCATCACTTTTTGTGGTTTATTTTGCCCTCTTGTCAGGCACTCAAACAATTATACTTTTAAAAAAATATAACATAAAAATTCTACAACTTGACCTCTTCATTAGAAATGTGGAAGTAATTTTAATTGACGGTGTGAACAATAGTGTTCTTATATTGCAGCATCCTATTTATAGGAAGCAGCTGCATCCTTTTTCTTTGCTTAGGAGAAACACCATTGTTCTCAGATCATCAGGTGAATGATCCTGTGGGAAAATAAGAGACAATGATAACACAGGTATTATTGATCTCCCTGCAACCAAGCTTTTATTCATCTGTAAGGAAGGAGAATTCATTTTAACTCTAATACCTAAGGATGAAATGTGATACTGAATTCATATTAATTGTACGCTTACATGGTCTTTTCGTCTGATGAGATTATTTCATCTAGAAACTTCAACATTTCATTAGTACTCTAATTGTGCAAAGGCTTTAAGAAGTCTTCTCTAGTGTATTCTAGATAGACACGTCTGTTATCTTTTAAAAATCTTGTTTTATGAAATGTACCTTTTACTGATTGACCCTCCTGGTTTTTTCCCATCAATAATTGACAGTTATGTTTTTATATGAAATGTTAAAAAAAATAGCTAATATTTAGGTAAAACCAGGCACTTTATACTTTTGTCTTATTTAATCCTCTCCCAAACCCAATGAAGAATATACTGTTTTCTCTAATGTTATAGATGAGGACAATTAATGTACTCGCACAAAGTCACACCTCTAGTAAATGCAAGAAGCTAAGTCATATACCCATCTGTTTCTCATTTTAAATCCCCACTCATAACACAAGGATATCCTTGGTAGTGTTGAGACTATAGCTAGAAGGTGCTTGTTTCATTTATTTTAATAATAAACATTAAGAAAGTCACCTTCAAATTGACCACATTGCCTGTCCACAGAGCGTAGACCAGAGTCAGGTATATATCCTTAATGTGGTATGTGATTTATGTTTTTCTATATGTAGCAAGCTATGCAGATGAACATCTGCTACTTTGTGCTTTAAAGTAATGACTTCAACAGGAAGTGGATTTAAGTGAAATTCTAATGCATGCTCTAGTCACATAATCCTGGAAAAAGAGGAAAAATTTTATTTTCTTCTTTCACAGGGAAACTTTTTGAGTACAAGGCAGGAAATCATATTACGGAATTTACTTGCCCACATTAGGGTTTAAAAGGTAAAAACACTGTAATAATGTCTTCTATAATTTGGCTTATATCACATTTTTACTCTGTTAATTCCTTGTCATAAAATATTTGGAATTAGTTAGAAATTAAAATTCTTTAAAATTGCAGGTTTTGAATTCAGTTTTTTTTTAATGCTTTTGATTGACGGTAATATGTGAATTTACATAGGAGAGAAGAAAAAAAGACCTTGAATGAGGACATTTTTTCATATGTATGGTTTTAAAAAATTCTGAGCATAATTATATATATGTTGGGGGTGTCAAAAATGTATACATATTTTAAGAAATGTTATCTGTGTATTACTTTTCAAAGTTGAATTTATGGTAGCAATGTCTAGTATGCCGTTTGCTCAAAAGATGGCATTAATCAAATGAATGTTAGCGTCACCATGTGACAGGTAGGACAGTCAAAATGGCAGAAGCACAAGACCATTTTGAAGTAGTATTTGAAATTCGAGAACACGTGTAAGTACAGCGACAGTGGAGGCATGAGTATGCAACAGAACCTCCATCACGCCTAACAATTGCACGCATTCATGATGAATCTGAGACACATTAGGTACTGTGTGTGATGTGCACAAGGGAAGATCCGGGAGAGCTCACATGGCAACAGGTCCTGAAGTAGTTCATCATAATCAGAAGTATTTTGATGCTAATCATAACCGCTTTAAGCACCTTTTGTAATTGCAGAAGTCAAATGCTGGCAAGATGAAACATCTTTTGTTACCGGTATATATTGAGTATTACAGTTTTTTTCATTTCTTAAAATGTGTATACATGTTTGGCACCCTCTGTTTGTGTGTGTGTGTGTGTGTGTGTGTGTGTGTGTGTGTGTGTGTGTGTGTGTGTGTGTGTAGCTGTGTAACATACTAAATATTTCAAGATGTTTTATATTAAAATGTTTCCAGGAATTGGCTATCTAAAATTGATAGTAAAACTGAATTTTATAATAATTTTTTTCTGTACTCTTGGTTTCAGAAAGTCAGTGATTAAAAGAGATCTTAACAATGGAGATAGTTTTCTAGAATAAATTATCTTTCCAAAAGTTTGCATCATATATAATATATAGTTCCCTTGTGGGTTTTTTTTTTGTGAAAGTGCTCTTTAGTTAAGGAAATCATTTAAATTGTCATAGCAGTTATGATTGTTAATCATAGTCACACACAATTTGCTTATCTTCATACATTAAATTTGACTCCTGTGTGATCAAGTTTGATAAATAAATCAAGAATGGTGATAACTTTAAAGAACCTAATAGTTGTTTGATAGAGAAAGTCAAGACTTTTTTTTTTTAAAGCCATAGCAATTTAGATTATTTCCCAGATAGAGTTTATAGTTTTTTAAAGCATGCATTATAAAATTCTGGAAAGACCAGTCCTCAGAATGCCCCATGCAAACAGTTGTAAACATTACGTTCTGTTTATTTATATGCTGTCTCTAACACACATTTAAGTGTTTGTTAAATATTTAGGAGTCTTTATATTGAAAAAATTAATCTGTGGTAACTATCATAATTGCTATTAAATCTTGACCCACAGCATTCAGGTTTGTTGTGCCTATCAGTGAACCTGGATTGTAGGACCTACTTATATACTGCCCACATCTGTGCAATATGTCTCCCAAGTATCAGAATACCACCTAAAGTTTTTAACCCTATGGATTGAGCATTAGCTTTATCAACATTTCCCTACTGGAACTGATTCTCAGGATAAGTAACTTTTCCACAGGTAGAAAGAATGCAAGTGGCAGAGTTGTAGATTTTAACACAGCCTGGCTCCAGAGCTCAATCTCTTACCCATGGTGCTAGCCTACAAGGTTATTAAAATATACATTCCAGTACTCTCTTTTGTTATTCCTTGTAATATTTTTTTCCTCCATAAGATTATCCAGCAAGGAAAAAAAATAGGTGAAACGTCAGAGAGTTTAGGCGGTGGACTATAATCTAGAATCTTCTTTTTGTTACATGCTACCCTCTTGACCTATTCCAGATAGGAATAATTTGTGGTGAAGACTGCATACCACTTGCTGATTTGTGTATAGGGTTGTTATTATTTTTTTTTTGTATCGTACTGTTTCAGAAAAGATAGCTACTAGGTTTCATTCTTTCTAAAAGGTGGTCGTGCTTGAAGTAAATGGTTCAATTATTTATAGAGTGAGGATGATTTTTTCCTTTTCCAGTAATTTTGTGTATTATCATTTTACCTGTTTTACAGATTTGTAAAATTGTGACAAATTTTTTCCCTCCTGAAACCCCAATAATATCCTGTTAAGTCCTTCACATAATGAGATAAGATCATGAAGACATTATTTAATTGTGAGGTGTCAATGTTGAGTGTTGTTGAATGTATGTACTTTGTCAATGGAGAATTAGATTTGGTTATTTGTGAGTGTTTGCTTTTGGGGGGGGATAAAAGTGCTTGTTTATGTTGATAGAACAAAGCAGATAAGAAAGATCAATGAAAATGCAAAAGAGCATTCTAAATAGAAGTCCGTAGTTTTCATTTCATGTATTGCACAGAATAACTTGGGCTTATATATAATATTCCAGTACATTCCACTGCATTTGAAGAAAAATTTTGTTCATTGACTCAACATATTTGAATTGCAGGCTTATTATATGTCCTGGATTAGAGACTGTATAGTTTTGAAAGATGCTAAGAAGGACATATTGCAAGATCAAAGAGGATCTGAAAAACAGGTGAACATATATATATTTATATATATATATATATATATATATATATAAAATACACACACACACACAGTGAAAATCACGTCAAGTATCTAGATGAATAGAAGAAATAGTGCACATAAATTGAGCAAAGTTAGAATCTTAGGTGCTGAAGACTGCCATTTGGTTTTAGTGTAATATTATGTTGGTATGTTTAAAGGTATATAGTAATTTATAAATTACTTAACCTATTATTTTAAAGTGCTATGTTAATTTTTGTGCTTTTCTTTCATCCCTAAACTGGTGCTACAACTGAGCATGACCCATGACCTTAATTTCAGTTTTCTGGGAGGGTGCTTGTTGAAAGGATGTATCATAGATGACATCAGATTATTGTGAGGTTTCATAAAGTATGACTTTAATTTAATTTAAATTGTTGAGTAGATAATCATAACTATATCACTACTGATGGTTTTTTTTTCATGAAGAGGAGAGAAAGGGAGAGGGAGTGGGAGAGAATATAAATGAATATGAGAATAAATTTGTGCAAATGAGAGGAGTGATATAAGAATATTTCTATTTGGGATTTGAAAATTCTACTCTATCAGATGTATAATAATCGCCTGGCTTATGGAGCTCATGTGTGCATATGTGTGTGTGTCAGTTTAAAAATGGTCTTTGCGCCTGTAATTCCGGCTACTTGGAAGGCTGAGGCAGAAGGATTGCCGGAGCCCAGCAGGTTGAGGCTGTGGTGGCTGGGAGCGGCCACTGCACTCCAGTCTGGGCGACAGAGTGAGACTCCAACTCAAAAAAAAAAAGGTCTTTGCTATCTCTCCCCTTGGGAATTATTATGTATAAAGTATTTACAAGTGGGATTTTTATAGAAATTGGAGATAAATCTGGGACAATGCCTGGCATGTAATAGATAGTCTTTATTGTTTGCAAATAATTGTTTATGTATAAATAATTGGGTGGCAGAATACAGTAAAATAGTTTAAATAATGACTCAGCAGTTGAGATGTGACATCTCCACAAAAATAATAAATTTAGCTGATTATCAAAATAGTCAACTGAATACCAGAATTATAAAGTGTAGATGTTCACTATATTTTGTGACTTAGTCTAGTTTGCTGTTTATATATTAAAAAGTCTTAAGAAAAACAAAGTTTAGAAATACTGCAAGCACACAGAATGGTACAAAAAACAGCAGAGCACTCCTGCTGAAAATCTTTAATGTAAGGTACCTTGAAAATCCTTAATGATGGAATATGTTCTGCAGACTTAAAAAGAAATATCACACAAAGAGCCTTCTATGTTTCTTGAGGGTTTTTTTTTTTCCTTTTTTGGGGAAGGGGCAAACATCTGTGGATAAGTTTATTTAATATGACATCAGTTGAGTAAAGCCAGCTGTGAGTAATTATTTCTGATATTTGATTTCCAGCTGTTTTGTTGAACTATTATTGGCTCTCAAGGTATGGGGGTTTTAAATGATGACTCATTATAAAGGAGTCCTGTTTAAAATAATGATACATCAAATGGAACATTAAAATAGGCCACCCGGTACAAAGTTTTAATTTTTCTGGTGTTAACTGTTTATTTATTTATTTTTTACCTCATCTGCTTCATTCTCATGTTTAAAGTCAGTATATTTTTAACTTGGAGGAAAACATACAGATCAGATATGATTTGGCAATGATTTTCTATATATTGTATCTATATGTATATATAAACAGAATTAAATGTATCTCTCTTTGCCTGAAGGTTTCTGAAGTCAGATTATCAGTAGTGAAACATTCATATCAGATTGAATATAGAAACAGGTATTTTTATTTTAGCATGATGGGTATTGAAATTCAGTCAAATTATGTAAACAATGGCTATTTTGGAAAAATTGGGGAAAAAATCACAGGGGATAAAAGAAAACAACAACAAAGTCATTGAGGAATGAAATAAGAAATTAGGAAGTAAGACTAGTGGTGAAATGTGGACCGGAGCTCCAAAGATGTAAAGAAATGGGCAGAAGCATGAGTCAAGCTGAGCACACAGGTCTCTGGCAGCGAAGCTGGTGTGGTAGAGGGCTGTTGACTGAGCGACCAGTGCTTATAGAGGAAAGACAGATTGTTTTGCAGATGATAAATATTGACCACGCATGATTTTTACCTCTGTCTTGGGATTTTAATCCCATTTGTTCTCTCTGGCCTTCAGGATCAATCAGCTTAGAGAAGTTAACTTAGCCATTTGTTAGAGCTCTCTGCCACTCAATTTCCAGAATTCAACAATTTTAGACACTTCCTAGGGATTATAGAGAGTAAAAAAAGGTGCAAGATATGGTCCTCTGGTGGGAGCATATGGTCTTTATTGAGAAGTGTCCATATTGCCTTGTTCCCAGATGGTTCATATATAGATTAAAAAAACAAGCAATAAAAAATGAGCATATGGTAAGTTCCTTAAGAATGGCATGTAAATAAATGTTTAGGCAGTTAGAGGAGTGGAGAGCATGAGAGAGTGGTCAGAAAGGCTTTTCAGAGGATGTGAGTTGAAGTGTCCATCAGGATGGATTGGGCAGTGGACACTGATTGGGTAAAGACTGAACTGGACTTCAGGTGTAGCACTGAATGAATGCCTGTGTGTCACAGTTGCAAGTTGGTGATCAGTGGGAGTTTCTCAGCAGGAGAGGGAAGCTACCTAAAAAACTCCTTGGGGCCCCTCGTTTATGTTGAAAACGACAATGTCACTGAAAATAGAATGAAGCGTGTGACAGGAGACTTAACAAGATTAAAAAAACCCAACTAATCAAATGTGTGAAAAAAAGAGAAAGGAGTTGCTTACAAGTAGCAACTAAATTGAAGATGACTCCTCCTTGGTTTTCATCCTAATAGCTGGGGTGCTTGTGCTGGCAGCAGAAGTAGACTACGAAATCTAAAGGTGTGGCTAGTTTTTTGGAGGAAATTTAAAGTGAATTTTAGCAGCAACTTCAAATCATACCTGATCAGCTGGTGATTGTTGTGGTTTGAAACAAAAGTCAGCTGGAATAATCATCATAATACTACTATAAGAAAAGGATTGGCAGTTGTGGGGAAACTGCCGGGAGGGGAACGGGAAAGCAGGATTGGCAGTAGTGGGAATCTGCCTGGGGAAGGGAGGGGGCACACCTCATCAACAAAAGGGTGTCTGCATAATGAACAGTTGTATACCTAACCCTGATTTGTACCCCACAACTTTAAAATTAAAAAAAATTAAAGCGGGGTGGGGGGGGTAGTCAGGAACCAGGCATCTTAAAGATAGGCTGAGTGGGAGTAGATGCAATTTCCGAGGGAAAGCACCCTTGTGCAGAGTGATGTTCAAAGATCGGTCCACGGCTATCCACCATGCAGAGCCCCCAGTGAGGCCTGGGAAAGAACCCAGGGCAGTCCCATTCAGCACCTTCCTCAGTGGTTCACAGTCTGCTTCCTTTGGTTGTATTTTTTCTTCATATTACTTTTATCTTGTTTATCCTACTGGTCCATCATGTTCACAAGGACAGGGATTTTTGTCTGTTTTGTATGCTAGTGTGTTCCTGGGCACTATTCTTGGCACAGGGGAAAAAGAAAATTCCAATTTGTTTTAGAGAAATCATTGATGATCTTGGAGAAAGAAATTGCAATAAATTTATGGGCAAGGATCTGATTCCCAAAGGTTATACAATAACTGGATAGTTGAGAAAATGGACAGGAAGAATGCATTTCTCATTCCAAAATGTTGGCAGAGACATATAACTGTAGCTGCCGAGTACTTAGGAGGGGTCAAGTGAAGGGTTTCTGAGGTGGGAAACATGTGCGTGGGTAAGAGAATTGGAAATGATACAGAGAACACAGTGTTAACTGTGAAAAAATCTGGGGGTGTGGGATTCCATGTGCAACTCTGTGTGCTCGAATACTAATTTCAGAAAAGACAGAAAAGGTATTGATAAAGAAGAAAATACTCATTCTGGTTTTCCTTTTTCCTGTTATTTTTTATTCTATAAAAATGCAGCTGTTGAGGGCACTAATAGTAAAGGCACAGTCACATGAATTTTTTGTGAGGGCTTATGAGTTTACTGTTCTGAGACATTTTTCTGCATTTCATGTTTCTAAACTGAATCGCCTACTTAAAAGGTAATTGATCTTCTTGAGCAGTACCTGCATGTTCAGTAGAATTCTCACTGGCATGAGAAAGCAAGGGTTTGTTAAGGTTAAGTAGATGTTAAATGACAAATAGGAACAAGTATTTTAATGTAGTAGATCTAGTTCCATAAATATTGATTTTTTAAAATTTACTAACATTTTTCTACTAAAAATGAGGATCAGCTATAATGAAATTTAAAGTATGGTAAGGCTTATTTATATAAATATGTATTAGCATTAAAATGTGTCATGTTGCCAAGTAATACAGTTTTTATAAAATCTCTGGTGCCATATTTAAAAACATTTTTAAAATTTATTTTGGGGTTATTGTCAGAATTGCTTAGTGAGCCCAGGAAGCTGAGGCTGCCATGAGCTGTGATTGTCGTGATCATGCCACTGCACTTCAGCCTGGGTAGCAGAGTAAGAACCAGACTTGAAAAGAAAAGAAAAGAAAAGAATGTGCTCGAAAGTAATTCTTGAAGCACACATACCTACGCATGCACTCAATAGCCAGATCATCGTTACTGTGAGTATGGAAAGTGAGTACTGAGTATGCAGAGAAAAGTGAGTACTGAGAGGAAACAGATCTGTCCTCAGCCTGCCTCTTTGTCCCTCCTCAGCTAGTTGCATAGGAGGCTGTGGATATAAGGCAGCGGAAAGCCAAGCCCTACACATGTTCAGCACAGCCCATGGTTCTGCTAAGTTGGGTTGCATCCCCAGTGGCATGCAAATGTATTGCTACTTCTTGGCAGAAGGCATCACTCCATAATAAATTATTGTTGACTTGTAATAAATTTAACTTGATAAAAAAATACACTTTGGAAATGATACCACTTTTCTAATGATAAAAGGACCTGATGCTAAATATAGGATGTGATCGCATTTTCTCATGTATAGGAGATACTTAGTAACAGTTTATCAATGAAAAGAATGAGAAGTTATAGTATCTATCATTTTTCATATAATAATTCTCTTCATAGGTAGCTTGAGGATCAAAGGCTAGAAGAGAAGAATATATGTGACAGGATATAGATATGTTGATATTAGCTGGTAGCAGTGGTGGAGGGGGAGAAAATATTTGTTGAATTTGGGAGTAGGAAACTGTATCTTCTGTCACCTATGATTCATACTTGAGTTTTTCTTTTGCATTCATTGTAGCCATATGTGAGGATCTTTTATCTCTTGTAGGAGACTAAGTTTCTTTGAGGGCCAAAGTAGAGAGTGTATTGTACCAATCTTCGTATCTTCAAGACATCCTAGCACAGTGCTTTGCACAGAGCACGTATTCAGTACCTTGAATTTAGCAGTGGACATGAATGAAAGGAAGGGGTAAATCTGAACAGATTTTGGATCTCCACTACTCCCAATCTCTGTTGAAATTTGAGATTAAATAGAAGTTGTTGTTTTTATGGGGAAAAATGTGTGTTTAAAGATCCTTTTGTTCTCTACTTTTTAAAAGTTTATTTTAAAAAATGTACACACTGTGGAATAGCTAAACCGAGCTGATTAACATGTATATCACCTTGCATACTTTCTTTGTGATGAGAACACTAAACTTTACTTTCTTGGTGATTTTCAATAATACAACGTATTGTTATTAGCTGTAGTTACCATGTTGTGCATTAGATCTCTTGAGCTTATTCCTCTTATCTGACTGGTATTTTGTATCTTTTGCCAAACATCTTACTGACACCCCCCTCCTCCCCTAGCCCCTGACAACCCCATTCTACTCTCTACTTCTATGAGTTTAACTTTTCTAGATTCTGCATACACATGCATTCATACATGTGCATCTTTGTCTTTCTGTGCCTTATTTTACTTAGCATAATATCCTCTAGGTTCATTTATGTTGTCACAAATGATAGGATTTTATTCCTTTTAAAGGCTAAATAATAATTCCATTGTGTATATTTACCACATTTTCTTTATCCATCCATATGTTGATAGACACTTAAGTTTATTCCGTGTCTTGGCTATTGTGAGTATCTGCACCTAACATGGGGGTGCAGATACTGATTTCATTTTCTTCAATATATATCCAGTAGTGGGATTGCTGGATCATATGGAATTTCTATTTTTAATTTTTTGAAGAACTGCCATACTGTTTTCCATGAAGGATATACTAGTTTGCATTCTCACCAACAGTGTGCAAGGCTTCTCTTTTCACATCCTCTCCATTCTTTATCTCCTTGCCTTTTTTAATTTTTAAAAAATTTTAAAGATGTGGGGTACAATTCAGGGTTTGGTACATAAGTGGTCATCATACCAGTGAAGCTTGGGCCTCCCATTGGTCCTCACTTTGCCTGGTTTGGGATAAAGTTACCTTTATTAATGTTATGTGTCCTTCCTTTCCTACACCCCCCACTGCCCAGCAGTGATCCACTACTGCCAATCATGTAGTATTATGATAAATGTTCAGGGTTCGTTTATGAGTGAGAACATGTGATACTTAGTTCTTTGTGATAGATCACTGAGTATGATAGACTCTATAAATCCATCCAAGTTGCTGAAGAATATAATATTGTCCTTCTTTATGGCTGCATTATATTCCATCGTGTATATGTACCATATTTTATTCATTCCAATTTTGATGGGCAGCATGGTTGGCTCCATAGTTTTGCTATTGTGAATAGTGCTGCAATAAACATATGTGTGCAGGTATCTTTTTTGTAGAACAATTTGTGTTATCTCTTGTCTTAAGGTTTTATTGTGGTTTTAATTTGCATTTACCTGATGATTAGTGATGTTGAACTTTTTTTAATGTACCTGTCAGCTATTTGTATGTCTTTTGAGAAATGTTTATTCAGGTCCTTTTCACAATTTTCAATCTTATTTTTTTTTCTTGCTGTTGAGTTGTTTGAGTTTCTTATATTTTGGATATTAACCCTTTATCAGATGTGTGGTTTGCAAATATAGTCAGCCCTGCATATCCTTGGATTTTATATATGGAGATTCAACTAACTGTGGATCAAAAATATTAACAACCTAATAAAAATAACAATAAAAACTAATACAAATAAAAAAGAATACCATATAACAACTACTTGCTTAGCATTTACATGATCTAGGTGTTATAAGACATCTAGAAATGATTGAAAGTACATTGAAGGGTGTGCATAGGCTATATGCAAACACTGCCATTTTATGTTAGGAAACTCCTTGGGGGCAGGTCTCAGAAGCAATCCTCCACAGATATAGAGGACAACTTTATTTTCTCCTTTTCTGTAGGTCAGATTCTTTAATCGGATTGCTTCCTTGGCTGTGCAGAAACTTTAATTGTAATTCCATCTGTTTATTTTCAGTTTTGTTGCCTGTGGTTTTGGGGTTATATTCAAAAAATCATTTCCCAGATGAATGTCATGGAGCTTTTCCCATGTTTTCTTCTAGTGGTTTTAGAGTTTCAGGTCTTACATTTAAGTCCTTAATCCACTTTGAGTTGATTTTTATATATTGGGTGAGATAAGGGTATACTTTTATTCTTCGGCCTGTAGATATCCACTTTTCTCAATAACATTTATCGAAGAGACTGTCCTTTCTCTCATTATGTGTTTCTGGCACCCTTGTTGAGAATTGACCGTAAATAGTGGGTTTATTTCTGTGCTCTCTATTTTGTTCCTTTGTCTACTTTCTTAAGCTGCCTACTATTGGAGTGTTGCAGCATTGTATTTCACTTTTACTTCAAGTGAAATACAGAAGCCCAGAAATTACCTGAGTAAGAAAACAAGCATGAAAAATTAAACTGTTATCCTGAGTATGTTGCATTAGGTCATGCAGCCTGACATATTTTTGGCAGATGCCAGAGTATTGATGCCTCCTTCATTCTGCACTCCATTCCCTTAGACTTTCACAATTGTCTTTAAAAACTGAACAATAATAATGTAGCCAGTGCTCAAAAGAGAAAGTGTCTACTATGTGCCATAGCACTGTTGAAGTACTTTTGTAGATTTTAACTTAACAACCCTATCTCTGATAGGTGAAGGAACTGAGCTGCAGAGATACTGAGTGACTTTATGGAGGATGCAGGGCTGGTAAGTGGCAGTCAGGTTCTGAACTTGGGCAGTGTGGCTCAAGTGACTCAGCCCAGTGTCCCGACAGGCAGAGAGTACAAAGAGGAGTTGCCTGGCAGGCTCACTCTGATTACCCACCCTCCGCAAAACATCTTCCCACACTTTTTGCAAAATTTCCATTCTATTCTAAAGCTCCGAATTCCAATAGAGGTTTTAGTGATTTTTTAAATATAAAAGAAATGTCTCTTAATTTTTTTTTAAAAAGAATCCTTTTGGGGGAGGGTCAAAACAGCTAGCATGCTTTTTCTCTGGCAAGTTTTTGTGTACAGAATAAGAGCTGGAAATAAGAGGAAAATAATTTTGGGACTTTGCAATCACTCCACCTACCCATTCGTAAGGTTGCCTAGGTTGATGTCAGAGACCCTCAAGTGTCCCAAAGTTTTTGAATTTCATCAAGCAAGATCGTTGCCCTCTCTAACTAGCATTCAAGAATGAGGGTACAAGCATAAATTAAGCAATTCAAAATTTTTCTTCTGTGAAGGATATTAGGGAAAACAGTGAACTACTGTCTAGTATCAACATAATTTTAAATAATGACATTAAGAGCAAAAAAAGAAAGATAATTGTATGATCCCATAATAAAGGAGAGTTCTTTAAATTGAATACATTTAGCATATCAAGGACCTCACTACATGTCTTGTGTTTAGCCATGCACAAGTGAACATTTTCCTCCTGGACCTACACTTGGAACCCTTGCACTAGCTTCTTTGAAATGTGTCATTTACCAAGAAAAGATTTAAAGCTTCCTTTTTCTTTTTCCCGTATGGATCCTGTAGTTCTAGGACACAGTAACTGATATACAAACCCAACTAACCTTTAAAATATTGGCTCTGAAGCAACACACATTCTAAGTCATGCTCATGTATTTCAGAAAATGTGGAGTTGGGAACCATTTTCTTACCTTCTCAGCTTCCTTTCTGATTGTGATGGCTGCTCTGCAGTAATTGACTTCACAGGATTACCACTGTCATCACACACCAAGGGCTCTTTGCTTCTTTCTCATTTCTGGAGAATCTTGGTAATGATGTGAGGGCTTTCCATGTTGGGGGTGGGAAGTCAGAGTATTGCTGTTATGAAAGCAGAAGTCTAGTTACTTATGAGGGTGATGGAGTTTGTCATATAAATCAAGTGTACACATGTAAAATTGAAGCTGTAATGCCAGATGTGCTGCATCCTCTACAAGTGGAGGAGGTAAAACAGTTATCAGTAGGAGAAGTAAAAATATTAGATTTTTAGCTTCAAAGTAGAGTATTAAAGGGTGGGATGCTCTAGAAACTATGACTAGCACGCTGTTCCTTTAGGTGGGATACTTGTTGAGACTGTATATATATTTTTAAAGTCCCCAATTCTTCTTAGAAATTCAATAATGCACTTTTTCTGTAACAGCCCTCCCTTGCACCCTTCCCTATGTTTATCTGGTGGGATAAGCTGTCCCTATTCTCTGCCTCATCGTCTTTTATGGATATGTTTGAAAGAGAGCATTTCTGAACAACACCTACCATTTCTTTAGCATTTTAGCTCATTTCTAACCAACAGAAGTGGGAGGATTTAATTATATATGTGGAATATTCTCATTTGCTTCTGTCCTCTTGAGAAATAGAAAATTTCAGAATAAGTAATACTATTGGTGGTTGACTCCCCAGTAAAACATTCAAGATGGAAAAAACAGATGTCAAATTATTTTTGTCTTTTGTCCTAGAAAAATGACTGCAACGAAGTTTTCTATATTTAAAACCTGCTTCATTCAGAGAGTGTTTCCTTTCTGCTAAGAGTCAATAAAGAACTGGTGTCCTCAGTGACCTGTTCTTCTTTGTTTTTATTAAGACTGTCTACCACTGTAAGACTATTGGGATTTGTTGACTGTGCCTCTGGAATGAGGTTGGTTTTTAAAACTTGAGGCTTTCTGAGAGTGACTTGTGTAGACGCCATGGCCCCTTGTTGCAGAGATTGGCAATCAGTGGAGTAGTGTATGGCATCTCCCCTCTGCCAATCCCCAAAAACTTGTTTTCTACAAGTTTTGACTAGAGCCAAACTGTATTTGGGAAATGAGTGAAACACCAAGTCAAAGGTATTGTTAGAGGAGAATTCAGGGGGAGGGTGTTGGTTGATATCTTTTATTTTATTATTTTAATTTATTTTATTTTATTTATTGTAGAGGTAAGGTCTCACAATTTGCCCAGGCTGGTCTCAAACCTGTGAGTTTAAGCAATTCTCTCACCTTGGCCTTCTAAAGTGCTGGAATTATAGGCTTGAGCCACCGTGCCCAGCCCTGGTATTTTTTAAAAATTGAAATAAAAAATAGCTCAGGAATCATTTTATTAGTGTATGTGCATCTGTTTGTGTTTCTGTTGTTTGTATATTTTGGTTGTTTTACATAATCAAAAGTTAACTTAAAATGTAATCATTTACAACCTCTAACTTAATGATGGAGAACAAGAACCAGTGCAAATAATTTTTTAGTATGGTAATCCATACTTGTGAAATTAAAATTTGACTACTAGTTTTGCAGAGAGTCTATTAAAATAAGATAATGACCTTTAAAATAAAGATTCCTTTTGTTAAGTTTATTCTTCTTGCTACCCAAGAGATGTGAATTCTGGGAAGCTATGGGTTTGGTGGTATATAGTGCGTTGTTCTGCAGAGGAAATATTCATATTGACTCTTGAAATCCAGAATTGTGAACTGATTTGGACACTTGATATTTTATTTGTTCACAAGATGAATTTTTGGTGAAAACTAAACTGTTGATTTTTCTAAAGAGAAATTATAATCCTCACAAATGAAACTTACTCACACAATCATTTTCCCCAAGGACGTGACAATGAATATAGTGGATAGTATGCATTTTAGGTTGCTAAACATAACACTACTCATCTAGTAGTCATAAAAACTTGCCGTGTGACTTTTTTGTAACTGTTTCACTTAATTCTTGGATTTTCTTTAATAAGAGATAAACTCTTTGTGAATGTGGGCCATAGGTGACACATCAGCTATCCCTTAGAATTTATGAAATACTTTCTAATGTCTTCAGCTCTGCTCTCTTGACACATGATTAATCTCAGGGCTCCCTGTCACCAACTTGAAGTAGAGGAGAAATGGCACATGGGAATGTTTTGTTGTTACTCACAGGTCCATTTTGTAATTTTTGTGGTTCGTTAATGAGATGCTTAATTTATCATTTCTTTTGTCTCAAGTTTAGGAAAAGTTATAAAGATGCTTTTTTTCCCCAGTGGAAAAACACCCAAGGAAATTTTATTTATTTATTTATTTTCTCTAGAGAATCCCCAAAAGAAAAACAAGGAAATTTTAGAGAAAGAGAATACTTTCTTGGGCAAGTTATCTTATAACTTTAAAGAAATCTTAATCTTTGACTTCTGGACTTCTTCGTGCATGTGTCTTATAAAGTTATAATGCCTAGGAACATGAGACTGAAGAAGTATATCATCAGGGCCTTATCATAAATGATCTGTTATGTAATTATCAGGCTTTCCCGTGCTTTGTCATGTGAATTTGAATGAAATCATAATCCTGGAGATTTGTTTTTCTTTTGTGTATAAATTAATAAGGTCGGAAACAGTGTTTTGCCTTCATATGATTTAGAGTGAAAATAGCGACTTAAGGACATATTTAAGAAATTTTATTGAGGATCATACACTCTTCTTTGGATTTTTGTTTTTACATTTTTCAAAAACACGTGATGACCTAACTCTCTGAGGTATGAGTGACTGGGATGGCACAAAACACCTTAGCTGCCTAGAGGTCTGGCATTTTTGTTTAATTACTCTGGTGCTTTTCAAAGACTGGGGTGGAGACTGGTTTAAAATAAAAACTTCCCTGCTAGGAATGATGGAAATTGAACATTTTTAGTAGGAGTGCCAATGAACATGTCTTTCTCCCTGCCCCTTTTCTTTAGGAGTATGAGGAGAAAGTAATCATCATATTCTTTGAGATGATTTTAAGGAATGCTTTAAACCTAAATCTCTGTTTGTGTAATGACAGTGGACTTGTGAGTTTTGGGGTATAGGAAAGGCCTGTTGGTCTGATCTGCCACCTTGTGGTTATTCACAGAATTATCTCAGCCTACGTAGGTATGAGTTTTCTGAAGCTGTGAGCACCAAGATTGAAAACACTCTTCCCCCATCGCCTCCTCTCCCTGTGTTCTCAGAAAGTACACACCTTGAGAGCCTGCATACCACCACCCCGCATTAATGGTGCCCTTTTGTTTCTTTGCAACCGTAATGTCCACAGTCTGTTGCTAGATGCAGGTTAGAAAGAGGTATAAGAGAAGACAGAGTGTTTGTTCAGGGTGCTTGCTCTCTGAGGACGCTAAAACGTGAACCTCTGAAAGTAAAGTGACCACACCAAGCACACGTGAAGGGCCACATGCAAATAGTAAAGGCAGTTAAGGGCTTTAGAGACTCAGAAAGGAAGTGGTCACTGCCAATGGTAAATGGGGTCTTGGAGCAGTGCTTTTCACTAGGGAGAGAGGAAAAGGAGTGTTTTGAGGACTTTGCATTAGGCTGGATTCAAAGATTGCTCATTGTATGGAAAGGGCAAGAGGTTTTTGGTGTTTGGGCTTTATTCTCATGAGGGGGGCAGGTGGTTTGCATGTGGTGTGCTTGAAACAGTGTGAACAGTATGTGCCCTGAGGGCTGTAGGCATCCTCTGCCCTCACCCCAATAGCAAAGACAGCTGAAGTTTATTTGGGACATTTTGAACTGCAGTCATTAGTTTTTTTCCTATAATGCCTTTAATGTGGTTTGTGAACCTACTAGAAATACATGTTATATGATAGTGTCTAGGAAAAAGTTATCTAGGGCAGGGTCCAACCCCCTCGGCCTGTTCTGGTCCTTGGTCTGTACTGGTCCTTGGTACTGGGCCATGCAGTGAGTAGCTAGTGAGCAAGTGAAGCTACATTGGTATTTACAACCGCTCTCCATCGCTTGCATTACCACTGGAGCTCCCCTTCCTATCAGATTAGCAGCAGCATTAGATTCTCATAGGAGCACAAACCCTATTGTGAACCATGCATGCAAGGGATCTAGGTTGTGCACTCCTAATGAGAATCCAATGCCTGATGATCTGAGATGAAGCTGAGACAATGATGCTAGTGCTGGGGAGTGACTACAAATACACATTAACATTAGCAGTGAGGTTTGACTGCACACACTCCTACCTCCTTTCTCCCTGCCCACCCCTTGTGGAAAAATTATCTTCCATGAAACTAGTCCCTGATGCCAACAAGTTTGGGAGTTGCTGCTCTAGGGAGCATTTTGGGAAATATTGCAAAAAGTGGTGTTTCAGAAGGATTAACTACACAACATGATTCCGATAGAACAGATTTTCTCCAAATGATACTTTTTTTTTTTTTGAGTTGGAGTCTCACTCTGTCACCGAGGTTGGAGTACAGTGGCACACTCACGGCCACTGCAGCCTCAGCCAGCTAGGCTCAGTGATCCTTCGCCTCAGCCTTCCAAGTAGCTGGAACTACAGGCACATGCCACCACACCCGGCTAATTTTTTGATTTATTGTAGAGATGAGGTCTCTTGTGAGTTCAAGTGTTAAAAGAATACATGCAGATACTTTTTTTTTTCTGAGTCAGTCTCACTTTGTTGCCCAGGCTGGAGTGCAGTGGCACACTCACGGTCACCCCAGTGTCGACCCGCTGAGCTCAGGCAATCCTTCTGCCTCAGCCTTCCAAGTAACCGGAACTACAGGTGCGCCCTACCATGCCTGGCTAATTTTTTGATATATTGTAGAGACGCGGTCTCACCAAGGTGCCCAGGCTGGTCTTGAACCCCTGGGCTCAGGCAGTCCTCTTGCCTTGGCCTCCCAAAGTACTGGGATTACAGGCTTGAGTCACTGCACCGGCCCAGAGACTTTTTAAAAACTTCATTTTAAGTGTTGTAAAACAGTTTCAAGCTATGCAAGGTTAACTTAGATAAGAAAGTGCTTGCGGTTTGTTGTCCAGCTCTGGCAGTCTTGCATATGTTCGAGCCAGTCTTTCCTGGAGGAGAAATCAAGTGGTTGTTTTGAAATTGAAAATTTTTCTTATTCTCCTCTTTCTCATTCTGACGGATCGAGATTTCAAACCAGTGTCATTTGGAAAGTACATTAGTAGCAGATGTGATAAACTATATGAGTATGTCACATTTCTCTTTAAATTTGGAAAAAAAATCTAGAGTTATAAAACAGACAATTTAGGGCCCTTTATGTGTTTGTCTGTTTGCTTATTTAAGTAAAAAAAAAATTTTTTTTTTTTGAGTTGGGGCTTACTCTGTTGCCCAGGGTGGAGTGCACTGACACCAAAACAACTCACTGCAGCCTTAACCTCCTGTTTAGGCAGTCCTTTTACCTCAGCCTCCTGAGTAGCTGGGACTATAGGTACATGACACCACTCCCAGCTAATTTTTTGGATTTTTTTTTGGTTAGGTGAGGTCTGTTTGTTGTCTAGGTTGGTCTCAAGCTGCTGGACTCAAGCAATCCTCCCACCTTGGCCCTCCAAAGTGCAGGGCTGGAAGGCATGAGCAACTGTACCCAGCCCCCCAATTTTTTTTTTTAGAGGTAGGGTCTCGATCTGTGGCCCAGGCTTGAGAGCACTGATACAGTTGTAGTCACAACAGCCTTGAGCTTCTGGGCTCTATTAATCCTCTTGCCTCAGCCTCCAGAGTTGCTGGGACTACAGGTATGTACCACCACACCTGGCTAATTAGAAATTTTATTTTTTATTTTTTCTGTAGAGATGGAGTTTCACTATTGACCTCAAGCGATCTTCTCACCTTGGCCTCTCAGAGTCCTGGGGTTATGGGTGTGAACCATGGCATCTGGCCCCTTTATATGTTTTCTAAGCAATTCATTTGACTTTTTTGGGATACACATACATACTAAAATGATACATTAATTTTTTAAAATTCTGGTATACATAGTAAATATTTCAGGAACATTTAAAATTTATATTTTTAGGATTACTTGTATTTGCATTTAGATCTCATGAGTAATAAACTCAGCTAGCATTTTTCAAAGATTGATATGTACCATGTGTTGTTATAAAACTACGTGTAATTTTAGCCATACAGCTCTGTCATGTAGATATTATTCACCTTGTTTTTGCAAATATGGTTTCACTAACATACCCAGGGCCACTCAGTTAGGGAATGGGGACCAGGATTTTTAACTCTGCTCCATCTGACTCCAAAGTCCATATTTTTTCCATTATATCCCTCTCCTTCTTTGGATAGGTCTTTCATCTGTTTTAGTGTAGAAATATTTGGGATGTCCTGAATAAAACTCTTAAACTTAGCTATCATATCAGTAAATACCGTGAAACTTTCAGAACTGGCACCTTTTATGTGCCTCCATTTAACTGTTGATATAAATTTGAACCTCGGATAATCTAACTCTTTCACCTCTTTATTAATAATGTTCACACGTAATGATCTAATTCATTGCTAATGATATTTTTCTAGAATAATAAACTATATTTCTGCATTTGCAGCTTCCTTTCTCAGATAGATTCACAGCATCAGCACAGTTCCTGGTCCTGGGACTACTAATTACCTTGGGCAAGATGCTCTTCTCTCCCCCCTTTTGTTTAAATCCATAGCATCTACCACTTGGGCCTCAACCTCCACAATCCTGCTAATTGTCATATGGTCATGGCCTCAGTTTCCTTGTTGACTGAGTCTTTTTAACTGAACTGACTTCCAAATATAGTTAAATACATAGTTTCATATATAAAGCAAAACCCATTTTAAAGGAAAAAGGTATATATTTTTTCTTATTATGCAGTTTAAAATAACCCCTCTCTCCTCCATTATTTTTTTATTATGTGCAAGCAGTGAAGAGTCTATAGAGCATAGGAGTGAGTGCACCAACATGTGGTGTGGGCAGGTGGAGGAGAGGTAGGTAGAGGAATGGTCATCTTTTCTCAGTTCTCCAAAGATTGCATTATAACATCCTGTATCTTGTTAGTGGAATCTTTATTTTTGTGTTGCTGGCAAACAAATGAAATTAAAAGCTAGTTTTAAGTGGATTGTAAGTTTACGATGAGGTCCATTACATATTCTGAATGAGTCTCCAAGGAGAAATTAGAGAACGAGCCTAGGATGTGGGGTGCTTTCCCTCTGACTCCTTTCCCATTAGGCATTTTCTGTGTTATCAGACTCTGAGGTTGGCTAGTCACTCTTCTAAAGTAATTAAAGGATGCTTCTAGGTTTTGAATCCAGTTTACATTTGGGGCAAAAAAGGGAATCTTTTTCATGGGAAAACTTTATTCCAGTTGGTCTGTCACTGTCTTTGTCTACTGGGCTACAGTGTTTTTATAACTTTAATCTGCTTTCAAATAGCATCTATTTTTGAAAAAAGGATTTCCTTCCTAGGGTAGAACGAATGGCTTATTGTTCTAAATAGTACTGCTTCCTGGCTAGAGGAACGTGTTCCTGTTTGTGCTCAATGACTGGAGAATTTGGGGGGAACATAGCTTACATTTCTTCAGGTTTCTTTAAAATAGTAACAGTCATGTGAGTTTTGTTTGTCTTGGGAAGTGCAGTTGCGGAGGTTAGAAATTTCTCAGTTTGTGTGTCATAGTTTCTTGACAAAAATGGAGATGAAAACACTGTAAGTCATTTAACTCTCCAGAATTTTTTTTTCTGTAGTCAAGTTTGTTGAAATATAACTTCATTCTGTGAATACAACTCTTGTCTGTGTAGAGAGAAAAAAAAATGGTATCCAGAAATATGACTCCCTGAAGACCATACATTTCCTTGTGCGTCTTAAGAGAAAAGTCTTGCTCCGTGATACTGCCTGTCTGGGTTTCACTGGTGGTTGCAAATTTCAGGTTGGTTTGAAGAGTGGGACTACCCCAGCATCCCATCCTTATTCATTTGCCTTTTTGTTTCCTTGATGGACAAAGGCAAGTCTGCCCCAACTAATTATTTTAATAAAGGTCAACCACTAAGAGGAAATAAAGGTTGGAGTGTCCATGTGAAAAGCGAAGGCTGAGAAACAGAAGTGACCCGTTGGGCAGGGAAGGAGTGTGGGGATGGGGGCAGGGCAGAGCTGGATTGTTTTGCAGTGGCCTCTCCTGCCTCCAGGTATCTTCCCTTACACTGCTGATACATTTCATTCTCTTGTTTGTGCTGCTTGAAGTCTCTTACTACTTGGAGATTTGTTTGTACTATGGTAATGCAAATACTGGCAGACAGTTCTCTGGTTACTGGTCACTCACACCTGCATTTGTGTTCGGATTGCCTGCCTTTAATTTTTAGACTAGGGCATAGTGACCGGGTGTGGGCTTGGGTTAAATGAGCTCTCTGGAGACCCGGTGAGAAGGTAGAAAAAGTTAATAGGAAGCTTCAAAAGTCTTACTCCACCTTGCTCCTAGGAAAGGAGACGATGACTTGTTTTTCTTTTTCCTTTTCAGTGTTGTTTCTTATGCAATCTATAATCATTGGTAAACTTATTATTTGGCTACTGGGCTCTTTAAGGAAAGCTTAAACACAGAATCTGCCCTTTTTTTTTTTTTGGCTTGTATATCTTTTGCATGCATCTATCATCAGTCTGTCTGTCTGTCTATCTATCTATGAATGAGATCTATCTATGAGTCAGAGTCTGAATCTATCTGTCCGTCTGTCATCTATCTATCTATCTAGCTATCTATCATCTATGAGTCAGAGTCTGAACTCTGTCACCCAAGGTTGAAATATAGTGGCATGATCTTGGCTCACCGCAACCTTGACTTCCTGGGCTCAGGCAATCCCAGGTAGCTGGGACTGCAGGCATGCCACCATGTCCGGCTAATTTTTTGATAGTTTTTTTGTAGAGACCAAAAAAAAAAAAAAGTCTTGCTATGTTGCCCTGGCTGGTCTCGAACTCCTGGGCTCAGGCAAGCCCCTCAAAGTGCAGGGTTTACAGGCGTGTACCACCATGCCTGGCCTCTTTTTTGCTTGTCTTTAATAAACTTTTTTTCATTCTTCAGAATTGGAGAGAAGAGATTTCTTGATGTGTTTTCTACAGTTTCTCTGTTTTTTTCTACATACCCAAATCCATGTTGGTTGTGTTCATATTGCCTAGTGAAACATGTTTGATGACTGCCATCTAGATACCAATTTCTTACCACTCCTGTTAGTTGCAGTTAAGAAATCTCAAGTTCAGATCAAATCTACCTATAAAGTCATCTAGTGCAAGCTAGATAATATTGCCTTCCATTTAACAGAACAATATACTCTACTCCCCTAGTTCATAAGTTCTATGGGGCATAGACTGTTTACAACTGAGTTTCTTTTGGGATTACCTACTGCAATAGAAGTAATAGTAGAAACACTGACTATAATTGTTGTATTCATTTAAGAAGTTTGTAATCTGGTTAGATTTATAAAATATATGAACCAGTCATACAGAATTTTCTGGTTGTATATTGCTTGAATGACACAGGTTCAAAAGTACCCTCCCAAAATATAATGATGATGTGAGGTATGAATGTTTTATTTATGCAAGAAGGAAAAATTGCTGTTTAATTTGGTCCTGCAGTAATGGTATAATGTCTGTCACCTCTTTTCTTTATGCTGTCAGTTTTAAGATATAGGCTCACTAACAGCTCAGCTTCCTGAGTTGTTTAGTTATGTCAGTGAATTGTTCTCTACATTTTATTAACTGATCAATAGTCTTATTTAATTTGCAATTTATAATTATACATATTGCCTCAAGATGAAGAAATAATGGTAATTATTATCCACAGATATATCTCTGTATAGCCATACGAATTATACATTCATATTCAAAATTGTTAATTCCACACTTATTTTACTGATACACTTAATGTGTATGATGTAACTTATTTAGGAAACATGACCCTTATACAACTATGAAATTTCCTCATGTTGAAAAGCAACAGATTAACAAAGTGCCATTTGATCAAGGAGCCAGCTTTTTTTTGAGTTGGACCCTCACTCTCGCCCAGGCCAGAGTGCAGTGGCACATTCACGGCCACCCCAGTGTCGATCTGCTGGGCTCTGGCGATCCTTCTGCCTCAGCCTTCCAAGTAGCCAGATCTACAAGCACGTGCTACCATGCCCGGCTAATTTTTGATTTATTGTAGAGACGAAGTCTCACCAAGTTACCCAGGCTGGTCTCAAATCCGCAGGCTCAGGCAATCCACTCACCTGGGCCTCCCAAAATGCTGGGATTACAGGCAGAGCCAACTTTTTAGCTAATTTTGCTTGGTTTAGTAGAAGGAGAAGAGACTTTGTTTTTTTCTAGGCCTGTTGTTCTCTTTTAAGGCTTTTAAAGACTATTTCCTTGATTCTGTCTTTAAGCTTCCAGATTCTTCCTTCTATCATGTTTCTTGTAGACTTCTCTCTCTTTTCCAGAAATAGCTTTCAATATTTTTATTTCTTTCCAAAACTTTTTCAAATATGCTTTTTTGGTCAGTGTAAATGAGTTTGCTTGATGGTTAAATGAATGTAGAAAGTCTGTCTGGTTAGGTAAAAGCCTTGGGCAGATTGTGGCAGTTTGACAGGTACTATAGTGAAAACGATGTAAGACTTTAGTATTAGAATATAGGAATGTAAGCTCTTTAAAAATGGTAGGCAGTCTTTCCATTTTTTTTTTTTTTTTTTTGAATTGGAGTCTCACTCTTTTGCCCAGATGAGAGTGCAGTGACACGCTCCTGGCCACTGCAGCCTCGACCTGCTGGGCTCTGGCGATCCTTCCGCCTCAACCTTCCAAGTAGCTGGAACTACAGGCGCCCACTACCACACCCGGCTAATTTTTGATTTATTGTAGAGATAAGGTCTCACCAAGTTGCCCAGGCAGTTCTCAAACCCGCAGGCTCAGGCAGTCCACTCACCTCAGCCTCCCAAAGCGCGGGATTGCAGGCTGAGCCACCGAGCCCGGTTCTTTCCATACTTTTTAATGACTGCCAATAACATACAAATTCATACTATTTAAACCAGAGTGTGAACTTTAGGATTATCTAGAAGGAATTTTAAATTATATGTATTAAAGAAATAAAACTTGCTCATTAATTAGGACATTTCTATTGGTTTTCCCTAAATGCAAATAGAACATTATGATTGAATTCTGATTGCTTCCAGAGAAGAGATTTATGAACTTTAAGGATGTACATTTTGTTTACTGGATGGTGGAAAAGACTGTGTTTTAGCCGTTTTATTTGTGTGGACTCTATAGGGCCAATGTTTACATTTCAAACTTAAAATAGCTTTTAAAGATTTCTTGGAAATATCAAAGACTATAGATTTAAAAAATGAAAGACTATCAGCTTATTCGAAAGTTGACCATTAGAGAGTGACATTTTAAATTCCTAATATTGATAGCTTTTGCTTGTTTGAGTCATACTCTTACTCTGTTGCCCAGGCTGGAGTGCAGTGGCATGATCTCAGCTCACTATACCCTCGAACTCCTGGGCTCAGGAGTAATCCACCTCACCCTCCAGTAACTGGAGTTACAGGGGCATGCCACCACCCCTGGCTAATTTTTTTTATTTTTTATTGTTTTGCAGAGTTGAGGTCTCACTATGTTGCCCCAGGCTAGTCTTGAACTCTTGGACTCAAGATGTTCTCCTGCCTCGGCCTTCCAAAGTGCTGGAATTACAGGCATGAGCTATTGCGCCTGGGCCCGATAACTTTTAAATTGAAATGATTTAAAATTATAAATCAGGTCTATTTTTTTTCTTAACTCATCATAATATTGTTTTGAGGACTACAATAGAATAAAATTGAAAAACCTTCTCAGTATTCTCTTTATCTAGTTAATGTGCGAATTATTGTCATGTGTGCACTTATGTGAAATTTAATTGCACATAGAATTCTGATTGTTCTTAAATGTTTTCCTAAGGCTACAGCATTTTTTCTTGATTAAAAGGATTAAATGTAACAAAGAGAGTATGATTTGTACATTGAAAAGTACAAAACAATGTTGACAGACATTAAAGAAGACCTAAATGAATGGAAAGACTTATCATGGATTAGGAGACTTAATATTGTTAAGACAGCAATCTACTACTTGACTTGATCTGCAAAATTTAGTGCAATCCTTACTAAAATCCCAGCTGGCTGTTTTGTATATATTATTGACAAGCTGGTCCAAAAATTCTGATTGAAATACAAGGCACTCAAAAGAGCAAAACAATCTTGTAAAAGGTAGAACAAAGTTAGAACACTCAAACTTCCTGATTTCAAAATTTTGGTTGGGCTCAGTAGCTCAGCCTGTAATCCCAGCACTTTGGGAGGCCGAGGTGAGTGGGTTGCCTGAGCCCGCAGGTTCGAGACTAGCCCTGGCAACTTGGCAAGACCTTATCTCTACAATAAATCAAAGATTAGCTGGGTGTGGTAATTTGTGCCTGTAGTTCCGGCTACTTGTAAAGCTGAGGCAGAAGGATCGCCGGAGCCCAGCAAGTTGAGGCTGCGGTGGCCGGGAGTGTGCCACTACACTCCAGTCTGGGCTACGGAGTGAGACTCCAACTCACAAAAAAAACCAAAAAAACTACAGAGCTGCATAGTCAAGACAGTATGGTACTGGCATAGAATAGACACACAGACCAATAGGATAAAATGGAGAGTCCAGAAGTAAACCTTTTTATTTAGGGTCAGTTGATTTTTTTTAACAAGCATACCAGTACAGTTTAGTGGGAAAGGAGCAGTCTTTTTGACAAATGGTACTGGGACAACTGGCTATGCACATGTAAAAGAATACAGTTAGACCCCTTACTTCACACTGTATACAAAAAGAAACTCAAAATGGATTGTAGATCTAATTGTAAGAGTTAAAATTATAGAACTTGTAGCGGAAAATGTAGTAGTAAATCTTTGTTATCTTGGATTAGGTAATACTTTCTTATATGTGACTCTAAAAGCACAGATGAAAAAATACACTGGACTTCATAAAATTTTGTACTTCAAAGGACACCATCAAGAAAGTGAAAAGATGGTCCACGAATGAGATAAAATGTTTGCAAATTATGTATTTGATAGGGACCTTTTATTCAAAATGGATAAAGGAGTCTTACAATTTAATGTTATAAAGACAGCCCAACTTAAACATGAACAAAGAATTTCGAAGAGACATTTATCTAAAAAAGTTATATGAATGGTCAAAAGGCACGCGAAAAGATGTTCAACATCTTTAGTTATTAGGGAAATGTAAATCAAAACCACAGTAAGATGCCATTTCACATGCTATAGGATGGTTTAAAAAGATAGACATTAGCAACTGTTGGTAAGGATGAAGAGAAATTGGAACTCTCATACATTGCCTGTGGGATCAGAAACTTGTGCAGTGACTTAGGAAAGCAGTTTTGCAAATCCTTAGAGTTAAACATAGAATAACCATGTGAACTAGTGATTTCTCTTGTTAGTGTATACTCAATGAAAATTCAAGTGTTCAGATAAAAACTTAACACACAAGAGTTCATAGCAGTATTATTCATAATAGCCAAAAAGTGAGAAAGACCCACATTTCCATCATGATAAATGGATAAACAAAATGTAAAAAATATATATATACACATACATGTATATGTATGTATGTATATACAATAAGATGTTATTTGGCAACAAAAAGGAAAGTACTGATGCATGCTGCAAACATGGAAGAACCTTGAAAATCCTAAGTGAAAGAAGCCAGTTCCCAAAGTTTATACCTTCCAGTGTGAGGTTTCATTTACATGAGATGTTCAGATAGGCAAATCCATGGAAACAAAGTACATTAATGGTTTTCAGGAGCTTGGAGTAAGGGGAAATGGGTTAGGACTGCTAATGAGCATGGAGTGGCTTTGGGGATGGTGAAAATGGTCTGAAATTAGTGATAGTACAACACTAAGCACTGAATTGTTTTACAAGGGTGAATTTTATGGTATGTGAATTATCACTAAATAAAACTGTGACTTAAGATGGGGAGGATTATTTTAGAAATTTCTTAAAATATGCTTGTTTTTAAATTTTTACTAAGATTTATGAGAGGAGTAAATATACACTCATATTCTTGATATCACAAACTGTGTGATCCTAGATAGTCATTGGAGTCTTAAAATTCCTTGCTGGCTTGTCATATATAAATATAAAAAGGACTTGGAATTTTTATTTCTTGATAACTTTCATGAAGAACTTTGAATCTTTTTTCTATTTATTGCCGTATGATCTAGATAAGCAAGGCATTTTTTTTTATTTTTTATTTTTTCCTTTTTAAAAAATTTTAAAGACGTGGGGTACAATTCAGGGTTAGGCATACAAAGGTTAATTATGCAGGTACCCTTGTTGATGAGGTGTGCCCCTCCCACCCCTAGCAGTTTCCCTCAACTGCCAATCCCCTTCCTCCCCTGGCAGTTTCCTAATACTGCCAATTCCTTTCTTACAGTATTATGATCTTTGTTCAAGGTCAGCTATGAGTGTGAACATATGGTACTCTGTTCTTTGTTTCTGTGATAGATCACTAAGTATGATCCACTCTAAATCCATCCAAGCTGCTGCAAAGTCCACATGTTTGTCCTTTTTAATGGCTGCATAATATTCCATGTTTCTTTTTTTTTTAAAAGGAAATATTGGGCTTTGACTCTCTCCCCTACCTTGAGGAGGTGAGTCTCCTCCCTCCTTCCCTCTCTCTCTCTCTCTCTTTGTCTCTCTCGTTTACTTTCTAAGTAAATGATATTTTCCAATCTAAAAAAATATATGTGAAGTTTAAATATTTCTATATATAAGAAATGTCAGGCTGGACACAGTGGCTCATGCCTGTAATCCTAGCACTTTGGGAAGCTGAGGTGGGATAATTGCTTGAGCTCAGGAGTTCAAGGCCAGCTTAGGCAATATAGTGAGACCTTGTCTCTACCAAAAGCCAAACAAAAAAATTAGCCGAGCATGGTGGCGCGTGCTTGTGGTCCCAGCTATTTGGGAGACTGAGATGGAAGAATTATCTGAGCCCAGGAGGTCGAGGCTACAATGAGTCAGGATTGTGTCACTACATTCATTAATTTAGTAATGACTGAGAGAAAATAATTTGATTTAATCATAACATTGGCAAATATCTATAGTTTGAAATTAAAACTTTGTATTTGCTATTTTGATGTAAAAGGCAGAAAATAGGTAATAAAGAATGACTTGTGAGTAGTTTATTTTTGTAAGTTTAAGTCCATTTATTTTTGTATTCTACTAGTTTTTTGCATATCTCAGGCAGTGGTAATGGATAACATTTGTATACTTTAGCTTCTCTTTAATAATTTTTTAATGTCTAAGAATATGTGTTTAAAAAGCTATCTGAGCTTAATTTGTTCTGTAGATATAATGACTGATAAATCTAATAATTTGTATCCTTTTCTTTCAAACAGGATCTGGAAATAGTGTATTCCTATTTACATGGCATGGAAGCCTTATCAAACTTGAGGGAACATCAACTTAGGTATGTCTTCTTAATATTAATTTAATAATAGAATGCTAAAATTTTTAAACATTTAGCAGTTTGAAGTTTTTTGCTTTTATTAATATTTTTCATTGACAAACTAATTGTGCATATTTATAGAGTGCAGTTTAATATGTCAGTGTGTGTACAATGTGTAATGATCAAATAAGGTCATTAGCATATTTGTCACCGCAAACATTTATTATTTCTTTGTGTTAAAACATTTTAAATCCACTCTTCTAGCTATTTGACAACATACCATAAATTGTTGTTGGTTATAGCCACCCTCTAGTGCTATAGAGTACCTAGAACTTCTTTTTATCTAGAATGCTAGAATTTTATATGTTCATTTACTATAGTTAAGAAGAGGACTTAAAAGAAAACTTAACTCATGAAAGCTCTGCTTCATATAGCGTCTATAGTTGTCCTTATAAGTTTTACAAGATTGAATTCAATTGCATCCAATAATATAATAATAATTTGACATTTCTTTCATAGTTATATTCTCCCATTCGCAACCTGGTGGCTGTCTGTCTGTCTGTCTCTCCCCTCTCCCCACTTTGATTCTCACCAGAAGTAGTAACGGCACTTGTTGAATATATCAAAAAGGGTATTATTTGCCAGGGTGACAAATCATAATCTACTACTTACTACTCAGATGCATTAAAAACTTGAACTTTTTAATTGCTCCAAGAATGATTAGCTTCATTATTTTAGTATGTTTTAGGTCTTTGTATGAATATTTTATTGCACTAAGTAGACTGCCTCTTTCTGGGAAACACAGTTTATACCATTAAAAAAAAATGTGGTCTGCTTATACAGAAATCTTAACACTTCTCTTGTACAGTGATAAAGTATCTTTATAGTTCTCTGGGCTTTATATTAAATAATAGAACTAATTTTACTTTAACTGGAATAGAAAATAAGGACTTCAGGAAGATGGATTACATATAAACACCAACTGGGAAGTCATGAGAAGGGCTTGCTTCCTGTAGTTTTAGCTAGTTGTGGTGCCAGCAGTTTTTAATTATAAAAGGGATACTTTTTCTATATATTACCCCTTTACTCTTTAAATACTAATTAATTTGTGAGCATGTCAGTTTCATATTTAGTTGTTAATTGAAATAAGTATCAAGAGGATTGAGTACTTCTAAAATTAAATTTTTAATGAAAATCATTTAAATTAAAGTAGATTGCACATTAAGTGTTTAACAATTCAGTCAGGTTTTATTAGAAAGGGATTTTAGAAGATGGCTAAAATTAGAGCCAAAAAAATTTTTAGTGTATAACTTTCATTTATGTTTTGTGATGACAACTTTCCTAGGAAAAAATTATTGTGCCAATTGTTGATTTAACTGAATGCAGTTAATCCATAAATGGAAATAACAACTAATTAATATGAAAAGATAAATGTCACGTTCCCATTGTGCACATAAAACCACACGTATAGGGCAACCCCTTCGGGTCCCTTCCCACTGTGGGAACTTTTCTGTCCTCAATAAATCTTGTTTAAAGCAACAACAACAAAAACCACACATATCATAATAGATATATTGATTATATAATGTATGTTTATAGTATGTGTGGTTATAAAGGTACTTAGTAGAAATTCTATTCAATAGAAAAATGATTTTTAATCATTAAGGAAATTTTCAATATTACAAAATTAGAAGTAATAATACAATGAAGTTCCATATACCCACCAACCAGCTTCAGAACTGTCAACTTTCTGCAGTTTCAAATAATTTTTGGTTAGAAATAATTAATTCAAGGGTATAGTTTAAGCTACTTATACCGTGCAAAGTCTATTTTGGAGCCTATACTGATTTGTTGACTCATAAATCAAATCTGAACATCGTTGGACTTACAGGGAGGAGCGTATCTTATTGTGCTTTTGTTGAGTAGTCACATTTATGGAAAACATAGCTTAAACTAACTTAAGTCCTTTTTATTTTATTAATTATTTAATTTTAATTTTTAATTTTTTTGAGTCAGAGTCTCTGTTGCCCAGGCTGGAGTGCAGTGGCATGCTCACGACTACTGCAGCCTTGACCTGCTGGGCTCAGGTGATCTTCCCACCTTAGCCTTCCAGGTAGCTGCAGCTATAGGTGTGCACCACACACCTGGCTAATATTTTGATTTTTTTATAGTGAGAGGTCTTACCAAGTTGCTAGGGGTGGTCTTGAGCCCCTGGGGTTCAGGTGGTCCTCACTTCTGCCTCCCAAAGTGCTGGGATTACAGGTGTGAGCCACCATGCCCAGTCCTAACTTAAGTTCATTTTTAGAAAACATCAGGACACCAAATAAATAATAACAAAAAGAGAGGTGTAGATAAACCTGAATATATGTCAACTTGGATAAACTGCTTTAAAATACTACCATTTCTGGAAAAGTACATGTTCTTTAGATAAATTATTTTGTTTGAATTTTATAAATAAAAATGTTACCCTGGGATTGAGATCAGTTAAGACCCCCACAAAATAAAGTTTTGCAATTTTGGAAAAAAATGTTCTTTTCTTTTTTCTTTTCTTTTTTTTTTTGAGTTGGAGTCTCACTCTTGTCATCCAGGCTGGAGTGCTGTGGCATGCTCATGACCACCGCAGCCTTGATCCTGCTAGGCTTAGGTGTTCCCTCTGCCTCAGCCTTCCCAGTAGCCACCACGCCTGACTAGGTTTTTTTTTTTTGTAATTTATTATAGAGACGAGGTCTCACCAGGTTGCCCATGCTGGTCTTGAACTCCTGGGCTCAGGCAATTCTCTCGCCTCAGCCTCCCAAAGAGCTGGAATTACAGGTTGAGCCACTGTGCCTGGCTGAAAAAAATGTTCTTAATCAAGATTTTCAGTCTGTGCATTTTCAATATTTGGCGTAGGATAGATTTTCAGTCTGTATAGTCAATATTCGGCATAGAACAACATTAGTGCCCTACTGTGTGGGAGGGGAGAGGCTTTCATTTTTTTGAAAACTTCATCTCCTTACAAACTGTATCTTTTTGCAACATAATTTTAAGTATTTTTCTAATGTTTACTCTTTAATTCATATAGAATAGAAGCAGCATATTTGCCAAAGAGGAAAATAATCCTGTAGTTAGTGGAGACCAAAAATCTGTAAAATATAGAGTAATTGTTTGGGGCTATTTAGTGTTGGAAGAAAAAGACTACTTGTATATATATTTTCCTTCAGCATTATGGATGAGTGAAATTGTTATTATATAGGCACCTTTAGAGCATTAAGAAATAACTAAATTGTGGTTATTATACTCTTTAGGAATTCAGATCAATATGTTTTTACCAAAACATTCTCTAACAGTATTTAAAGACAAAAACATTTTGCACTTTTCATTTATTTATGACATTGTCATATAAGAGAGTTTATCATGACTTTCTGATAGCACTGGCTATACTTATTTATTTTGTAAACAATTATTGATTACATGCCTATTTTGTACTAGCTATTGAGGTAGGCTGTACAGATACAGCATTGAAGTAGATCAAACCCCTGCCATCACAAAACTTATATTCTTAGTGGAATGTACAGTGTTGTTTTATTCAGATGTTAGTGTGTTAGGCATGGTAAAAATGGGTGCTGGGCTGCTCTGACTTTAGAGTCAAAAGGAGGTGTCATTTGAGTCAGGGCAGCTTTGCAAAGACTTCTGTGGTGGGGAGGTACCCTGCATGCTCTGTCTTGGTGAAGATAGGGGTCATGGTCATAGTAAGGTACAGCAAGTAAGTAAAACAGTAAGTACAGCAAATAGCATAGGACCTTGCATACAGGGATAAAAGGTTTGAATTTTCTTCTAGAGCTTGTGGAGATTAAGAGCAGAGTATGAGATAATCTGACTTAATCTGTGGAAGGAGCTTTCTGGAAGCCTGTAGAGATGGACATATAGGCATGCAAAAGTAGAAGTAGTCTACACTTGTGGTCCTAATAACAACAGAGATAGTGGTGGGGTGATGATGACTTGTACTGGACATGACATGGGAGATGATGAACTTGGTCAATTTTGGAGGATGTATTTTTGGAAACAAGTTTTGACAGAAAGGTGGAGGTAAAGAAAAAAGAGGAGTCAAGAATAATGAATCTAAGGTTGTTGGCCTAAATGTTTGGGAGCTAATTTTGGGAAAACGGATTTTGGGGGAGAAATTCAAGTCCTACTTTGAACATTTTAAACATGAGGTGGCTATTACACTTTCAAGTGGCAACACTGAGTTAGACACTTAAATGAGTGGAGTCTTCATGGGAGATTAGGTCTGGGGCATTGCTTTGGAAGTCATCAGTGTACAGAATAAATTTAAAATTACAAACTGAGTGAGATTACCTGGGTGTAGAGAAGAGGGCTCTGGACTAGTAAGTTAAGATGGGGAGACCAGAAGACCAAGGATAGGAAGCCAAAAGAAGATAATGCTATAAGGAAAAAGGAATCATCAGATACTGCAGAGTAATGAAATTAAGGTAAGGACACATAGGATTTAGATAACAAGGAGAATGCAGATTACTTTTAGAGCTTTTTCTTTGGAGTTTTGGGACCATATGATGGGGAAGTGGGGAAGATGGTGAGAAAATGGAGATGGAGTATATAGACAACTCTAAAAGGAGACTTTCTGTAATGGGAAAAGCAAAATGTAGATAATCACTGGAGCTCATGTGAGCTCAAAGAAAGGAGTAACCCCCCCCCCACTAGGTGATAAGATGTGATTCAGAAAAGAGGAAGAAATGGATGGTAATGTAGGAGAAAGAGCAAGATTCATGGTGAAAGAGGCAAGGACCCTTCTAACAGAAAAGAAGGCCGAGTTGGTTACTTAATTGAACACCAGCTATTTTTAGACTCATTACTTGGAATTATCTTTCTTTTCGATAAGGAATTGTCATCCACCCTATTAAAGAAGAATATATGTTTAATGATGTGTATTCAAGATTTACTGCTGCCTTCTGGAGTTGCAAGAATTAGTTGGAGTGTTTCGAGGAAGGGTTTGAGTTTAAGATGGTGGTAATGGAACAACAAAGAGGAAGAGTATTACCCAACAGAGTTGTTTCTTGGCTTTGGCAAACAGAGGAAAGATGGATGTGGGTTGGTTCCATGTGTCACTGGTTGGATAATAGCAGCTCCACTGACCAAAGTGGAGAGACTCTTGGAATAATCACTTTTATAGTCAGCCTTTGCTGTTTTACTGATTACTTAATAAGAGAGAATATTCATTCTCTCATTTGCATTTCTGTATTTTGGGAAAATTTAAGTGGTTTGATATAATAGGATGCTTCTTGCAGATGCTGTTCTCAAGGTTTTGAATATTTAAAGGGGAATATTCACGTTTTCCATAATTTTTATAATTTCATAATTTTTTGCTCCAGGATGAATCAGCTGAAATAACAAATCTTTGAGGTTCTAAAGCCTCCATTTAGTCATTGGTCATAAAAATACTGAGTTAATAAAAGCCTACTGTTGTCTGAATTCCATATTGTTGAGTAATGTTAATGCTAAGCTGTGAGTGACGTTATCACTTTTTAAATTAACAGGTTTTCCTTTCTAAGTTTTAGGTTACTTCTCATTCTTTGTTTATCTTGGGAAGCATTAATATGTCCATGTGCCATTTACCAAATATGGAATACAAACAATGATTTTCCTCATAAAATAAGCATGGTAAAATTGACATCTTTTAGATGTTTTCTTTTCTAGCTTTTTTTAAAACCAGGTTTTATTTAATTTTGTTAGCTAAGGTGCCAAAATATTCATCTTGAGGCCAATAAATGATTATGACAGCTATCTAAAATAATCTTAACTTCCTAGACTGCATGACTCATTGAAGTTTTTCAACTGTTAGTGTGTTTTCTAACACAGATGTTGAACTCATATCTTTATCTCTTTTACAGGTTGATGTGTGAGACTGTGAGATATGAAAGACACGAAGCAAATGAAGTTTTATACTAGTAGGTGTTTCCTTTCTGTTTGTATAAAGTCTGTAATACAATGATTTCATTTCCTTAAGTATCCAAGGAGTATCAATAACAGCTAGCTAAGTCAGCATTAACTTATTTTTGTATTTAAGTTATTTTTCACAGTTTAGAAATGGGAAACATTTCAGCTGTTTCCTGTCATAAAATAAATGTTTATAGCCCTTTCCTGATAAGTTCAATTTGTATCTGTATCTCTCAAATGTGAGTCAGAGACTTTATTTCACATTATAGGGTATTTTGACATTTTTATCATTATGAAATATGAAATAGTATGCAGTCTTTCCAACAGGGCAAAATATGCATTCCCACAGACATACCAGGTGAGATGCAAGGAGAGTATAGTTTGGTTTATACTTTTCTCGAAAGCAGGAAAATAAATTGCCCACATCAGTTGGGTATAGTTTCATCTTTAAATAATGTTGATACTTCTTTCAGGATTTGTAATATATTCATTAAAAAAAGACAATGAATTTTAAAGAATGTGATAAATACATAGTAAATACATATTGTCATATTAAGACTGTATAAACTATGACTTACTAGACATTCTTTTGTTGATAACATTTGCCACGACTGTTCTGTTGACTTTCTGTTTTTCAAAGAGCACTCAGTAAGTAATTACTACCTCCAAGGCATATTATAGGGAATATTTATTGAAATAAATAAAACACAGCTTCTGCCTTTAAGAAGTCCATAATCTGTTGAGGGAGATAGAAATAGGATAAAAGAAAAACAACAACAACAAAAACTAACAAGCCAAGTATCTGTGGGACTGTAGATACGCAATAAGAGTAGAAGAAGGCCAAAGGGCATTTGAGGGAAGTGGGTGGAGCCTTGAAGTGTGACCCTGTGAGCCAGCTCTCCTGGCGTGTCCTGTAGTCTAGGGAGACTTTGGCACAAGAAACAGTATGTGCCGGGACACAGAGGGATGAAGGGCCTGACCTGGTGTCTTGAACGCTGGTGAGTTTAGTGTGACTGGCCTGTGGTGTAGATTGGGTAAGGACAAAGAAAAGGCTGCAACAGTCGTGCTTACTTGTGAATGTGTTGTTAAAGGTTCTTCAGACAACTAGAAATGAATTTTTGTCCTCCTAAATATCATTATATTATGGAAAATTTCAAACACTTGATATTAAAGAGAGTGGTATAATGGCCTCCCCAGTACTCATTATACAACTCATGGTCAGTTGAACTTCATCTCCTACTACCCCCTCCTAACTTGAACTGGATTATTTTGAAGTACATCCCAGATATCATATCAGTTCACTCATAATTATTTTGATATGTGTCTTTAAAAGATAATGACTTAAAAAAAAACATATAGACAATATTATCACCAAATCTTAAAATGCAACTCTTTAATATCATGAAAATATTCAAATTACTTTGTCTTAAAATTGTTTTTTTAGTTTATTTATTTGAATCCAGATCTAAGTAAAAATTTATCCTTTTTTTTTTTGAGTTGGAGTCTCACTCCATCACTCAAGCTAGAGTGCAGTGTCACACTCACGACCACCCCAGCGTCAACCTCCCGGGCGACGGTGATCCTTCTGCCTCAGCCTTCTTTTTTTTTTTTTTTTTTTGAGTCGGAGTCTCACTCTGTCACCCAGACTGGAGTGCAGTGGCCGCTCCTGGCCACCGCAGCCTCCACCTGCTGGGCTCCGGCGATCCTTCCGCCTCAGCCTTCCAAGTAGCTGGAATTACAGGCACGCGCTACCACACCCAGCTAATTTTTTGATTTATTGTAGAGATGAGGTCTCACCAAGTTGCCTGGGCGGGTCTCGAACCCGCAGGCTCAGGCAATCCACTCACCTCGGCCTCCCAAGGCACGGGATTACAGGCTGAGCCACCACGCCTGGCTTGCCTCAGCCTTCTAATTAACTGGAACACAGGCACGCGCTACCATGCCTGGCTAATTTTTTTTATTTATTGTAGAGATGAGGTCTTACCAAGTTGCCAAGGCTGCTCTCGAACCTGTGGACTCAGGTAGTCTACTTACCTTGGCCTACCAAAGTGCTGGGATTACTGGCTGAGCCACTGAGCCCAGCCAATACATTTAAGTCTCTTTTACTAATAACTTGGTGGCTGATTTTCAAGCAGCAAAACTGCAACATCATATTCCTCCCAGCCCTACTTGCTCTTCAAAGCTGTATGGAAGTCTGAAGGGTGGGTTAGATAGATTGAATGACTGGACAAAAGGATTGTTGAGGAGACAGTTGCAACAATCTGAGGTGGTGAGTACTTGAACTGAGACAAAGACTGAGGGACTAGGAGTCAGGGAGATCTTCAGAAGAAGATACAGATGGATAGGATCCAGGACTATTCATAGGTTGCATCTTACGAAACTGTGACATCTAGGAGCTGTGTGGCAGACGATTGTTAATATCTATCGAGAACTTAAAAGAACATACACCAAATACAAAAGTAGTAACCAAGACATAATTCACGATGAGAAAATTAGCATCAGAGGCAAATGCCCTTAGCATAATTATTCTCAAAGAACTGAAGATGCAAATAACGTAAAATATTTGTTTCTTCTAGGAGCAATAAAAATCTATCAATGGAATAGGTGTACAAATATCAAGGTTGGAGATCAGAATTATATTGTTGATGTTTATGAGATTATCAAAGCTAGTGGCAGTAGGCATCAACTCTCTATTATTTTGCCTTTCTCTTTGAAACATGATTCAGACAGTGCTGATGATGATGCAGTGATAGCAGACATTTAACGAGCCTTTCCTTTGTCCCATGTACTCTAATAAGTGCTTTATGTGCATTGACTTACTGATTCTTCATCAGTGTCTTTTGAGGTAGCTATTAACCATCATCCCAGTTTTACATATGGGGGAACTGAGCTTTGAGGAGATAAGGTGGGACTTGGATTTGAGCCTAGACACTGGGATTGCACGGCCTTTGCTCTTACCTTAGTCACCAGCATTTTCCAGCCCTTTCATGCCATGTCACAATAAAAAATGACAATACTTGTGAACAAGCTGGGATGAATACACAGCCTCTCCCTGTACCTGTCCTCTCCAGAGGGAGATGGTAGCACAGAAACCTACCAGCAGCTCAGCCTACATCATTGTAACTCTAACAGTTATTCTTTATTACTTACTAAAATTGAAGGTAGATTACAGAGTCTTTAAACACACCTAGGTTTTTTTTTTTGAGTCATTTTAGATGGTGCAAGTCCATATTTTAATTAATCCTAAATTGAATGTATTTGGCTTTGTAGCTAGAGTCAATGATAGCATTTCCCGTATTTGACTAATTAGAATTAGGTTGACAGTGATAGTAAGCGGTGAAAAATCTTTGGATATTCAGTAAACCATGATTGCATAAGGCAGAATTCACAGAACCAGATTTGTAGTATTTGACCAATCTTGTGATGAAGTGTAACTGAATTATTTTCTTCTGTGATCCTTGAGCAGACATGCCTCTTCTCTTATGAGTTTGTGTAAGTGCAGTTTTGAAAAGAATACCATATTTGTATACCGTGATAACTTAGTAGCTCCCCTCTTTTGGGAACCTGTCCATATTACCTCGTGGGGGAAATGACTTTCTTGTTCTTGTTCTCCCTTGAGCTGAGTTTAAAGAACATAGTGTAGTGTAGTTAGAATATCAAAGAATTTCAGACTCTGGTTTTATGACCAAGAGATGAGTAGAACAGTCATTTTCCTTTTTATGTTTGTGTGCTGGTGACTTCTAACGCTATGGTTTTAATTTCACCAGGTAAATATAATATTCTTTTGATCTACCTCTGTACCTCATTTTTCTCACCTATAATATGGACTGATAATAATAGTTCCTGCTCTTCAAGGTTGGCACGAGGATAAGACGCAATAACATCCAAAGTGCTTATAGAATCAGTGCACAGAAACGCTAGTGCCAGCATCGTTGTCCTTCTCATCACTGTTTTGGTAATGTACATTTTGGTCTCCCAGGTTTTTAGTTGCTTTAAATGATTGTTAGGAAGGAATTATGGTAGTGATGCTCTAATTCCAGTTGATTGTCTTAGCATAAACCAACAAGATGACAAAAATGCCATCTTAAATTATATTAAGCTTAAGAAGAGAGTTGTGGCTCTGATAAATTGCATTTTTAAAATTTAGAGTTACCCTTTTAGAATTAAGTTGTATTTGAAACTTAATTAGAATATTAGATAAAAGTAGTTGAACTTTACAGAATGGAAAAGTCTGTCAGGTAGTACCTGCCTTTCATTTATTGTCTTCTCTTTGTTAGGTAGTTTACTGTCTTGGGAATACTGAGGTGAATAATATAAATTCCTAACCTGAGAGACCTAAATGTACATTTGTCTTTATTGTTTAAGAGTTTAATCTGAAATGATAAGCTTACGTAAAAACACTGGATAAATAATAGTAATAGTTTCAGCATACCATCAATAAGCAGTTTGGAATTTGTTCTTCTGAAAAATTCTTAGAGCCCAGGGCAAGTACAGTATGGAAATTGAGTTTTAAAGTTGTCTGTTCTGCTGTAGTTTTTCCTTAGTGGCCAGCCATCTTCACTGTTTCAGTTTAATAGATAATTACATTAAAATGCCCAAAACCTTTGGATCAGAGATTCAACCACTGGAAAATATTTAAGTATATATAATATGTCCCCACACTGTAAATATGTATAACTCTGGGCCTTGGGCCAGTTTTTCACGTGTATCTGACTGAATGCTTTGGTTTCCAAGTGTTTTCATAGCACTTTGTTAAGGGACTTATCTCTCTCTTTTCCAGGAGAGGAAATTGTCCCTCCATAAGAGAGCTGCATTGAGGCCTGTTGGGTGTTTTAAAGCATTTTCATTTAAATCTGTAAATGTGCAATTGAGAACTGCTAGACTCAGCTGAGCAGTCCTTGCGCCTGTTGACTTGGCTTTCTGTTTTCAGGCAGCTATTTCTGTTGCTCTGATAGGGTGCTGACCCCCGGCTCTCCCCCAGTGACTCTGATTCAAGCTTTGCTTTCTGGTCTCAAGTGCCCTAATTTATCCATATCTGCACTTGCCTCTTGTCCTACTCCTGCCTCCAGGAAGAGGGGTGTTTCGCCTGTGTGATGTGACTGTGCCTGTTCACGCTGCAGTTTCAGCTTCATCTTCCTGCTCCATCTCTGCAGACTGTCAGTGTGCCAGTGTATCTTCCCTGAAGAGCTGCTCCTTTGGCTCTCTTATCCATGTCCAATTATTGCACTATTTTTCTCTTCCCTGATGTGACCAAGCTTTTATTTTATTTTACATCACAGTCTTGTTCTGAAATTATTACAAAAAGCACTCATCTACTACTTAGGTTTTTAAATAGTTTTTTTCCCTAAGAAGCAAAATACTTCAATCCTCCTTTCCTTTCTTACTGAGCAAGATGTAATCACCAGTTTAAGTATCTTTTCTGTCCATGCTCCCGTAGTTTTATTATGCTTAAGGTCCCTCCCCACCAAAAAACCCCAGAATTTGTTAAAAATTGTGAATTGATTCTTACATGCCTAAACTAAACTACAGTCACCTTCAGAGTATTCATGTTTAATGCAATATATCTCTTGAGATGCTTTTTTCACTGTTAAACAGTTTTTGAACTTGTCGGTTTTTATGCCTTTTAGTGCTTCTGCCGTTTTTTGTTTCACCTCTTCCACATGGGCAAAATGTTTCCCTTTGAGGACTGTTTCATCCAGAGAAACAAAAAAAGTCGCTTGGGGTGAGATCAGGTGAATAGGGAGGGTGGGACACGAGGATAATGTCGTTGTTGGTCCAAAACTGCTAAACATCCAGTGCGGTATGGGCAGCTGCTTTGTTATGGTGGAAGAACCAGCCACCTGTTTGCTACAACCTGGGACCTTTCTTCTGAAAATCATGATGCAACCTTCTCAAAACTTCTAGATAAAAACTTTTGTTGACCATTTGATCCGGAGGAACAAATTCTGAGTGTACTACAAAAGATAATTCTGGTTTTATTTGGGTACACCCCCCATGTATGTTTGTAAAGAAAATGGTGAAACCTAAGGATTAATTTGATTAATTTGTTTGAAAAAATGATATCTTTAAAGAACAAACCTTTGCACAGAATTGTAGGATAAGGTGTCATCAACCACCAGGTCTGGCATGTTATGATGTACATGTTTACTGCATGTAAGTGTGAAAATTCAAGTGCACACACATCCATGCCCACATAGATGCATACTTAAGAAGGGTTGTTTTATGTCTGTATTGTGATACTTTAAGGCTTCTTGACACTTATATTTTTATATTTACTATTTTTATATGAAAATGTTTTATTTTTACCTTGAATGGAGAAGCATTTTAGTACAAACATTATTAAAAATGTGATTAATCTGTAAACTCTCTGAGGGTAGGAATTATGCTTATGCTCTTATGTTTATGCTTTGCATTTGCAATGCTTAGCATAGAAGTTTGCATTCAGTCTGTTCTGTTATTACTTTCCAATTTTTTATTTCAAAGGAAGGAACTCCTTTGATCTGTAGATATAGACCTTCATTTTTGGTCTAACTTCCTAACGAAATGGCTGGTTACACACCATTTAGTGTTAAATTCTTTGTATCAATTTTCTGTGAAACTACATAGTGAATAAAAACCTGTTTAAAGTAATATATGGAAGAAAAATATGACTTGCTTTATATGCTTTATGCTTAATGTGGGTTTTGCAGTGTGGTTTTAATTTCTTGCTACAGAGATACCTTCTGTAGTGGAATTAGGTGGATTTGGCTTTGCACTTGATATTGTCTCGGGTGTATGTAAGTCATCTTTACTTTCCTGAGTCCCATGTTACTCTAGGTTAGGAACAGATTTCTTGTGTAGATGAAATTGCAGGCTGGGCTCGGTGACTCAGCCTGTAATCCCAGCACTTTGGGAGGCCAAGGCAAGTGGTTTACCTGAGCCCACGGGTTCAAGACTAGCCCAAGCAACTTGGCGAGACCTCGTCTCTACAATAAATCAAAATGAGCCAGGTGTGGTAGCATGTGCCTGTAGTTCCAGCTACCTAGAAGGCTGAGGCAAAGGATCGTCAGAGCCCAGCAGGTTGATGCTAGGGTGACCGAGAGCAGCCTGGGTGACAAAGTGAGACTCCAACTCAAAAAAAGAAAGAAAGAAAGAAAGAAATTGTAGTGTGTAACTCTAAAAGACCAATTTGTAAATTAATTTCATAACCCATTAGTAGTTTCCAAGAGTCAAATTTTCAGATTGACTGTTGATGTGAATTTGATACACTATTCCTTGGTTGCTTGGGTACATCCCTCTACTGTCAGTACAGCTGACTCATCAATTTGATGTATTATAATAATTATGTAATTTGTACTGTTGTTTTTTCTTTCATTTAGAAAACGTTTATTGGATAATTTCATAACTCCCATGTTTAATTTCTTCATTTTATTTTTAAAATGAATTCTGTAAATGTAAGAATTACTGCCTTAATGAACACATAGAATTTTTGGCTTTATTCTTTTGTAGTTTATATTGTTCACTCTGCTGGTTAAAAAGAATAAGGATGTCCACTATATTTCCTATATTTTCAGTATAAACCTGAAATATCCTTAACATTTTCATCAGTTTTCTGAGTTCTTATTGATGTTACTGAGTTATCCTATTTGTTGGTTCTAAGCCTCTATAATTGAGTTGCTATTAGTTGGAAAATAAGTATTTTTCAGAAAAACTTAGTAGTAAAATGGTGCATTATTTTCTTCAGTGTTTTTTGTTGTAAATGAAGTAGTTTCCTTACAATTTAGAACTCTTAGGAAATAGAAAGAAAATTACCCTCTACCTTTAAAATGTCATTTGTTTTCACATTGTGGGAGTTTATATATAATTTATATCATTTATTACATATAATTAGATGGTATGAATGATACCATTTTATCATAAAATAGTCCAGTTAGTCTGAAGGTGGAAATGTAAATGCCAAGGCCTTTAACTTTTGATAGAGCTTTTCCTAAAACTCTACCTTGAAGGCTTGAGGTATGTACTTCAAACCTTAGTAAGAATCAGGTGTATGCACTTTATATTTCTCTTGGCCTGATACCATTGTTAGGGTCACTTATTGTACATTAATTTACCTAGTGAGCTTACTTTGTGCCACTGGCTATGCAAAAATAAAGAATATAGATTTTGTCTTTGAGTTTATAGCTTGGAGCCCCATCAGAGGAGCAAAAATATACAAATAATTATTAATCTTGTGATCTAGCAACAGAAGTCATGTATTTGTGACAGAGATGCAGTTATCGTGCATCTGAACAGCCATTCGCGCATTGGAAGATGGCCATTGTTGGAGCCTCCTGTTTTAAGCTGTGGGACACTTTCTTCGTTGGAAACCCTACTGGCTCAACTATAGTAGCTATTATGGTGGCAAGAGAATTGGGGCAGCGTGAAGTCCCAAGGGGTCTCCATTTGGAAAACCTCTGATCTGAACTGTCTGTTGGACTCCCATGGAAGGACAGAGGATAGTTTGCTTAAAATAAGTCAAGTTGTTTTCACTCTGTTTTTTGGGGCATAATCACGTATTTGTGAGCACAAGTCTAAGCTGGTCAGAAGTCTGTAAGAACAGTCCAGGTGAGCAGACATGAGGCTGTGAACTCCAGCAAAGGCTTTCACAAAGAGAGATGTGGGAAGGGAACCCACAGAATGTGACAGCAAGTTGTGGAGAGGAAGATGCTTGGGAAGACTTTTTTTTCCCTGGTTTTACCTTTTGACTGGGTGGCATTAGTGAGACAGCAGACACAGGAACAGAAACAGGTGCTTTCCATTTTTGGTCACTGGTCTCTGGGCCTCTGGGCTTCCTTGCTGATTGTCTTCATGTAGTTATTGGAACCTTTGTTAGGCTTCATTTTTATTTCCCTTTCTGGTTTTTTAGCTCAAGATGTGGGGCCAGTAGCCCGAGGTGGCGATTCCGGTCTCCTTTTCTTCCAGCTGCCAACAGCTTTGTAGTTTGAATGTGGTGTAAAACATCCTAGCTAGTGTGCAGCCATTCTAAATATCCCCAGAATTGGTATTTGGTGCTAATGTGGTTTTCTGTTGTCCCTGAGCCCGGCTGTGGTAGCTGTCAGATGCTCTTCCTAACCACCATTTCTGAACATTTCACCATTGCTTATCATACCTATTCTTATGCACAAGTGATTGCCATCCTTTTGCTTCTTTATGCTTTAAAGGCTCTTGTTAAGTTGCCCATGTGAAGCCTTGAGAGGTGCTTCCTGGCTCCCCTGAGCCACTCTGGCTTATGTTAGTGCCACATGGCACTTGCCCTGCTGGAGTGGGTGGAAGCTCCTCTTGTGGCCCCAGCACCCACCTTGTTCCACATTTTGTCAGGATCATGTCAGAAAGCAGTTTCTGTTATCTCCGTCTCCCTAGGGACATACACAATTTCTGGCTTTAAAACAACAACAAAAAAGAAAACCAAACTCGGATGTCCGTGTTTGTGGCTGGCCAGAGGCCCATTTGAGATAAAGGCTCTGTTAGGCTCCGTGTCCTTTGCCCACAGCCACCTCCCTGACTCCTGCCACTTTGCTTTGTTACACTCTTGTCCTTGTCAGTCCCCCTTGGCGTCTTTGCTATGAACAAGCCTATTTGTCTGATTGGGCTCCACTTAAGTTTTCATATCTTATTAGTAGTTGAATAAAGTAGCCTCTTCACAAAGTTACTTTCTTGTCCTTTAATACCCCTATTTGCGATTCAGTTGGTTTTCTTTTGACTTACTGGCTCTTTATTCTTTCCTGTAGTCAACTTCAACTTGCTCACTTGTATATTTCTTTGCTTTCCTACTGTAGAGAAGTGTGGAACTACACACACAGTTCTTTCCCTTGGAGACATCACCACCTTGTGGATCTCTAGGATATTGCTCTGGAAATTCTTTAAGTCCACCCTCATTTTTCCAGTTACTGGTAAATTGAAGCTCACTCAGAACTTTGACTCTCAAACACTTTAATTCCTTATCTGAATTGGTGTCTGTTTAGTTCATTAATTAATTTATTAAGAAAAGATCTGAGTGCCAAGCAAGAATTATGTAGTGGATATACTGGGGGTAGTGATGAGTTAGAGGCAGGGAAGAACTGATATAAGGAGCTGAGACACTCTGGCAGCCGCCTCATGTGAGTATGTACAGGTGCTTGGGGAGGCTGGAGAAAAATGACTCACTGTCGTTGGAATATTCTGGAACACTTCTCAGAGGAGATGGCAGTTAACCTGCAACTTGAGGGATGTGTAGTAAGCTTATCAGATAGAAGATACTATTTGGAAGCTGGAAGTAGGTGTGTTTAAGCCTTTGAGGCACAGGTGGAGAGACACATGGTCTGCTGACTGGGGTCAGGGCTGCAGCACAAGGAGTGTTGGGATTAGGAGCAGAAAAGTCATGTGGTAGGCTGGCCATTCAGAGATGGTTGGAAGGGAGGAAAGGAGAGGAAGACAACTCGTATTTTTATGTTCCTGTTATGCAGGACACTTCATAGATGCTGTCATTAAATCAATAACTTTGTGAAGCAGGTATTGATATGCCCATTTTATAGTTGAAGAATTTGACTCAGAATTTGACTTTGCCAGAATCACAATGGCAACAGGAAGGAGTCTGTGCTCCGAAACCCATGCTCTTTGCATGGCCCCATATTGCGTCCTTTCTGTGCTGTGCTGGGGGGTTCGAACTTTCTCCTGTTACGGAATCATGGGGCATAAGTAGCGTATACTATGACGTGATTTACCTGAGCTGAACAGATAGAATAGACCATTAAAATTAGTTTGGAAAACAGGGAGCAAGAAGATTTTCTTGAAGAAGTCAAGAGTCCTTCCTTAAGGGTACAGTGTGGTTTAGAAGGCAGAAAGATTGAGCAGATTGGCAGAGCTGAGAGGAAACAGGAAAGCAGCCTGTCAAGGGCAGCAAGTGTAGAGGAGGAGCAGAAAGGAGGGTGGGATCAGATGAGTATTTGCGTCTTGCCTATTACTCAAGGTCTGAACTTAGCATCTGGTTTAGACTTAGAGTCTAATGGGTGATAGGAACCATATGTTTTGTATCGCCTCGGAGGCTTTCTGATTGTACTAGAAGTTGAATTGATCATTTAGTGGTAGTCTGTTTACGTTTTGCTTTCCTTGACTTATTAATTTTCTCCTTGTTGAGGACAAACAAACACAGGAACTTTCTAGAGTGCCTTGTCATGCACCTGGGCTTTGTGGCTTTCATCTCGTCCGTAGGATGGAGTCAAATCGATTGTCCATTATAGTTCTTAGCTTGTGATCTTGTGAAGTCAGATTCTGAGACTTAAAATGTGGTCATCTCTAAGTGCCCATCTGGCCAGTCAGAAAGATCTGCAGAGGACTGCTTTCCCATGTGAACCTCTTTTTTTTTTGGAGTTGGGGTCTCACTCTGTTGCCTGGGCTAGAGTACAATGGAACAATCACAGCTTTCCATAGCCTTGACCTCCTGAGCTCAAGTAATCCTTCTGCCTCAGTCTCCTCAGAAGCTGGAACTACAAGTATGTACTACCGTGTTCAGCTAATTTTTTTATTTTTTTATTTTTTTGTAGAGATCAGGTCTCATTGTGTTGCCCAGGCTGGTCTCAAACTTCTGGGCTCAAGCAGTCCACCTGCCCTGGCCTCCCAAAGTGCGGGGATTATAGGCATGAACCACCCTGCGCATCTTGAACCTCTCTAATCTTCAGATTTTTCTGCCCAATGCTGGTGGTGCAAGACTTGGGTTATTTGAAAATGCTCAAACAGAGCCCTTCCAAGATTACATTTCTGCTGTTTCAACAACCCTTGAAGAGGCTTCTTAGCTCGTAATTTAAAAACATGAAGCAGTTATTTGAGAAAAACTAATACAGCATTGACTAATAAAACTTATGTACCTAACTGCTTGGATATTGATGGAGCTGTAGTTTTTTTTTTTTAACCACTTGTTCCTCTTGGGACTTGATGTTGAAATCGTTTTTCTGAAGATTTTTTAAAGGTGATGAGCCTCATGAATAAGACTCATCTGGGATACTTGTTTCAGAGTCACTTTGATGTATTGCCCATCTAATGATCCAATCCTGGGGGATTGGGTGGGATAGGTAGAGCATGCTCACGGCCACCCCAGCGTTAACCTGCTGGGCTCTGGCGATCCTTCCATTTCAGCCTTCCAAGTAGCTGAAACTACAGGCGCACGCTACCATGTCCGGCTAATTTTTTTTTTTTAATTTATCGTGAGATGAGGAGGTCTTGCCAAGATGCCCGGGCTGGTCTCAAACCAGTGGGATCAGGCAGTCCACTCGCCTCGGCCTCCCCAAGTGCTGGGATTACAGGCTGAGCCACCGGGCCCACCTGGGAGCATGCATTTTTAATGAGCATCCCAGGCCACTTATATGAACATTAAAGGGTAAGAACCACTGGACAGGTTAGAATTTCAGTGCTGGTCCTAGAGGTTTAATGTGACAATGACGACTACCACGGATGCTCCTTGACTTAAGGTGTTATGTCCTGATGAATGATGTCATAAGTCAAAAGGCATTTAATACACCTAACCTACTGGACATCATGGCTCAGCCTAGCCTACTTTAAACATGCTCAGAACATGTCAGCCTGCAGCTGGACAGACTCGTATAACACAAAGCCTATTTTATAACAAAGTGTTGAATATCTTGTGTAATTTATTGAGTAGTGTGCCAAAAATGGAAAACAGAATGATGGTCTGGGCACTCAAAGTACAGTCTCTCCTGAGCACGTCGTAAGGTTGAAAATCTTAAGTTGAGGCCTGTTTGTGCTATTGCTGTTGCTTTCAGTCTTCTGCAACTAGCTTCATGGCCAGTGTGTCTGCAGAGGATGTCTCCATCTGCATACCCTTTAAGTACTGAAAAGCCAGGCAAGGCTTCTGCTACTGAGTACTGTTCTCATAACTGGAGTTTCATCTTTCCCTTCAAAAAAACAGTCATCACTTCGCATATGTACAAATGCTGTAAAACCCCTCCAGTTACAGTTGTGCTGTGGGAGGGGCGTATTGGTAGACCTTGAGGGGAAGCAGGTTGTATCCCACACCGAACACTGCCTGCCTGAGGATAATTGGAAGTGAGAAAAATATGAGCACAGGTAGAATACAGGAAGAAGAATGCAAATCAAAACCACATTGAGATACCACCTAGCCCCAGTAAGAATGGCCATCATTAGTAAAACAAACAACGACAGATGCTGGTGAGGATGCAGAGAGAAAGGAACGCTTCTACACTGCTGGTGGGAATGCAAACTAGTGCAGCCTCTTTGGAAGATGGTGTGGTGATTTCTGAAAGAACTAGAAATCGACCTTCCATATGACCCAGCATTTCCCCTATTGGGAATACCTGGAGAAACTCAGATCATTCTACAGAAAAGATAACTGCACACGCATGTTTGTTGTGGCTCTATTCACAATAGCAAAAATGAACCAACTGTGCAGGACTGGATTAAAAAAAAATGTGGTAAATATACACAATAGAATATTTTGCAGCCATAAAGGACAAACATATGGACTTCACAGCAACTTGGATGGATTTAGAGGTGATCATACTCAGTGATCTATCACAGAAACAAAGAACAAAGTACCATATATTCTCCCTCATAAGCGGACCTTGAACAATGATCATAATACTATAAGAAAGGGACTGGCAATAGTGGGAAACTGTCGGGAGGGGGATGTGAGTGGCAGTTGAGGGAGACTGCTAGAGGAGGAAGGGGCACACCTCATCAACAAGGGTATCTGCATAATCAACGTTTGTATACCTAACCCTGAATTGTACCCCTACATCTTTATAAGAAAAAAAAAGAATACAAGAAGTAGACTTTTTTGGACTCTGAAGACTAAGTAAAACAGCTTCTTATGGTGGCATCTCACAATGAGGAATTTTCAGAAAACAGAACCAAACATAAATTATATGGGGGATGGATAGGAGGAGAGAAAATACTTTTTCTAGTTTATAACTATTTCCAGAACATCTTTAAATAATGTTTACTGTTGTGTTGTCTTAATTTTAATTAACCTACTTTTAAAAACCCACATACTTAAGAGACAACTCAATAATAAAGAAATCATGATTAACTGTAGCCTAGCATGTAGTAGTAAATGCTCACTCCATTCAACAGATGTTTGTTAACCGAATAATCATTCTCTGCAAGTGCCTACTCAAGCAATTAGAACTTTTGCAAGTTAACTTTGAATTCTTTTGGGAGGATAGAGAAATAGCCTGTCTAGCAAATAAACACAATTATAATAAGTAGTAGGGATTGAGAAGGCTAGTTTTTTTACCTTCATGTCCTCAACTCTTTCCCGTGGATTTCCTGATAGGAAGAGTCAACCCTGGTTCTACGGTGATCAGTGGGTGTTAAGGGTGCCAGAACATTTGCCGTCACAACGTTTTTATCCCCGTCAGACATTGACTTTCACTTCATGTGTGTTTTGTGATTGGTTCCAGGAGAGCTGAGTTGATAGACCTTGTACTTGTTTTGTCCATATTGTTTTTTGCCTTCAGAGTTGATGTATATAAAGGAACTGAAAAGGCCAGTTAATGTTTGTTATATTCTCTGTGTCACAGTTACTCCAGATCATGGTGCCACTTATTGTACTTTTTAACATGAGAACACTACTAGTTGCCATTGAATAATTATTATTTGCATTTAATGGCCTTTGTTCATTGAATCCTTGCAGCAGCTCTAGTAACTTGCCCAAGACCTAGTTAGTAGGTGATGATCTACCTTAATTTCCAATTTTTCTACATTTTATTTCCCTGGATCAACCTTTTTGTGATAAAGGGAACATTGTAAGAACAGATTAAAATTAGTTTACAAAATACTCCTTTTTTCCTGCTTTCTATTTTGGTGGTTTATCATTTTCTATTTAAAAAAATTAAAACTAGTTTTGAGTTTGGCTGAACACATCATTTTTACTTGTCATAAATTAGAATTTAATAACAATGCTGTCGTCTTACATTAATAAAGACGAGGATGTTTTCTTCCCAAACTAGGTAAATGATCGCTGGGTACAGAAGCTAATGATAAAAACTGGGGAGAAAAAGATAGAAATTTTTCTTTGAAGTATTTTGCATTTTCACTTAAGAACCACTTTCTTGGTTCTTCACTGGAACTAAACTCTACTTGACAATGTTTTTTTTCCCTGTATGTTTTCTTGAGGCATTGCTTTTGAGTATTAGTCATGAATTTGATTAAGAATGGACTTTGAGGAAAATGTGTTCAACTGCTAATTCACTTTGAAAGCAAACACAATACAAACTAATAGGTGATTGGTATTAATAAGTAATTTAATTATTTAGAACTGTAAATAGAATTTAGTGTCCTTTAAATACTTTTGTGTTGAATCCATTTGCCATGAAAAAAACCCTCCCTCCTCACTCCACCCCCCAAACCCAAAGACTTGGTCGACATTGCTCCAAACTCCCTTGCAACACGCATATGGTTCTTAGAAGAAATGTAGTGTGGTCTGGACTTTTTTTCTACCCCCTCCTACTTTCTAGAATGTGGATGTGGTGGTGAGATTGGAGATGCCACCTTAGAATATGAGGTGGAAGCCATGGGTTGCGGATGACAGACACAAAATACAAAGAGCCTGGTTTCCCAGAGCCACAGAGACGCTGTATCAGTCTTGGACTTTTAGTGTAGTTATGTGTGTGAGAGAGAAGTGAATGTCCTCCTTGGTTAAGCCATTGCTATGTTTAGGTTTTTGTTTTTGTTTAATAATGGTTGAGCCTGTTTCCTAACTAATAGATTTGATGAAATTGACTATGTAAAATTGAATAACTTAGACATGGCAAAAAGCACTGAGTAAAGTCTGAGAGTAAGCAACAAGTGGGGAAAAAGTCATCCACCACTTGTATTTTAAAAACGTTAACTTAATAAAGTGCTCCTGGATAAGAAAAAGTCTCACAATATAAGATTAATTAGAAGTTATGAACTGATTTCACAGAAATAGAAATAGCTCATGAACACAAGAAAAAAGAAGCTCATGCAATAATAAAAACAAATAAAATTAAACCGAGATATCATTTTCACCAAGCACATTGGCAGAAATTTGAGAGTTTAGTAAAAGGCACCAGTGACAATGGTACCTGCCTGCTTCTCTAAGGATTGCCCCTCCTTTCTAGACCTGTCTGCTGTGGCCTTTCCCCAATGATCCTGATCCCCTCTGCATTTTGCTGGAGTGCTGATAACTTCAGGATCCACTTGGTCAACTCATCTGCTTTGCTCAGATGTCCTCTTCCCAATGAGACTTGAACATACTCTCTATGAGGACAGGGATTTTTTGTTGTTCCCTGGAGTATATCCTAAGCACCAAGAAGAGCCCTCAACATAAAATTGTTTAGTATTTGTTAAATCGTAACAGACTCTGTTAGTAAGGCTGTGGAGAAGCAGGTAGGCATATACATTGTTGACTACATGTAGAGGGCAGTGTGACAATGTCTGTTAGAAGTACAGTGTGTCCTTGGCATCTTCCTAACCAGAGAAGGGAAAGACCTTTACAATGAGAACTATAAAATACTGCTCAAAGAAATCCAAGAAGACACAAACAAATGGAAAAATATTCCATGCTCATGGATAGGAAGAATAAACATTGTTAAAATGTCCATCCTACCAAAGGCAATCTACAGATTCAGTGCAGTACCCATTAAGTTACCAACATCATTCTTTCCAGACCTGGAAATGACAATACAGAAAATCATATGGAAACATAAATGACCATGAATAGCCAAAACAATCCTTAGCAAAAGAAACAAAGCAGGGGGTATCACACTTCCAGACTCCAAACTTTACTATAAGGCTATAGTAATCAAAACAGCCTGGTATCGGTACAAGAACAGGCACATAGACCAATGGCACAGGATAGAGATTCCGGAAGCAAAACCTCAATTTCTCAACCAACTTATCTTCAACAAAGCCTGCAACAGCAGTGAGGAGAGGAGAACCTATCCAGTAAATGGTGCTGGGTAAACTGGCTGATCACATGCAGAAGACTGAAACAGGACCTCTACCTATCACCATACACAAAAATTAACTCTAAATGGATCAAAAACCTAAACGTAAAACCTCAAACTATAAGAATCTTAGAAAACGCAGGTGACACCCTGGTGGAAATTGGAACTGGCAATCAATTCCTATTCAGAACCCTAGATGCCCATACCTTAAGAAATAAGATAAACAAGTGGGACTTCATCAAACTAACGAGCTTCTGCAAAGCAAAAGAAATCATCGAGAGAGCGGGGAGACAGCCCACAGAATGGGAAAAAATATTTTCCAACTGTATGTCTGACAAAGGCCTAACATCTAGGATCTACAAGGAACTTAAACGCACCAAAAGGAAAAAACCAAAGAACCCCATTAAAAAGTGGGCAAAAGACATGAATAGACAATTCTCAAAAGAAGATATACGGGCAGCCAACAGACACATGAAAAAGTGCTCAGCCTCACTCATCATCAGAGAAATGCAAATCAAAACCACACTGAGATACCACCTAACCCCAGTAAGAATGGCCATCATTAATAAAACAAACAATAGATGCTGGCGAGGATGCAGAGAGAAAGGAACGCTTTTACACTACTAGTGGGAATGCAAACTAGTGCCGCCTCTTTGGAAGACAGTGTGGCATTTTCTGAAAGAACTAGAAATTGACCTTCCATATGACCCAGAAATTCCCCTATTAGGAATGTATATACCTAGAGGAACTCAAAATCATTCTACAGAAAAGATACCTGCACATGTATGTTTGTTGCAGCTCTATTCACAATAGCAAAAACATAGAACCAACTATGTTGCCCACCGAAGCTGGGCTAGATAAAAAAAATGTGGTACATATACCCAATGGAATATTGTACAGCCATAAAGAAGGACAAACATATAGACTTCACAGCACTTGGATGGATTTAGAGTCAGTCATACTCAATGATCTATCACAGAAACAAAGAACAGAGTACCATATGTTCTCACTCATAAGCGACATTGAACAATTATAATGCCATAAGAAAGAGATTGGCAGTAGTGGGAAACTGTCAGGGGAGAGGGGGTCGAATTGGCAGTTGAGGGAAACTGCTAGGGAAGGGAGGGGTATACCACATCAACAAGGGTACCTGCATAATCAAGTTTTGTATACCTAACCCTGAATTGTACCCCACAACTTTATAACAACAAAAAGAAAAAAAAAAAAAAAAAGAATTACAGTGTGTGTGGAGGGCAGTGTGACAGATTCCATCAGAATCACGTATGTGCACTCTTTGACCTAATGATTGACCTTCTGGGACTTTACTTTCACTTACTTCTGCATGTACTAGATTTTTCACTGCAGTTTTTATACAACGGCATATGATTGAAAACAACTGAAATCACTGTTGATAGGGGGTTGCTTAAGTCGGATTTGACACATCCACACCATGGAATGGAATGCCCTGTAGTTGTAAAAATACACAAGAGAGCTAGCTTCTGATGAAAAGATCTCTAAGAGTCAGCACAAGGGAAAGAACTGTGTAGAGGGTGCTGTCTTTTCTGTGAAGAAAAAGGTGATGGAGGAAATGAAAATATGTGTCCATTATTGTATGCATATACATAGATAAATTTTGAAGGAATCCCCAAGAATTGTAGTAGAAAAATTTTGAAACTTGGTAGACAGGAAAAATGGTTAGGAAGACTCCCATTTCACTGATACCTCTTTGTATTTTTTGTTTTATGAAGTAAGTGAAAGTATACGAAAGAGGACCCAAAAAACCCTGGAATTTATTTATAGAAATTTGTGTATTCTTACATGTCTAAATTTCAGTCACCTTCAAAGTACTCTCCGTTTGTTGCAATACACCTCTCGAGATGCTTTTTTCACTGTTCAGAACACTTTTTAAACTCATAAATGTTCATGTTTTAGTGCTTCTGCCATTTTTTGTTTTATCTTTTCCACATTGGCAAAATGTTTCCCTTTGAGGACTTTTTTCATTAGGGAAACCATAAAAAGTTGCTCAGGGAAAGGTCTTATGACAAGGGAGGGTGGGTCGTGAGGGTTATGCCATTTTTGGTCAATAACTGCTGAACACTCAGCACAGTGTGAGAAGTTCCATTGTCATGGTAGAAGAACCAGTCACCTATTTGCCACAACTCCGGGTATTCTGCAAATCTTTCAGAACCGTCTCAAAACTTCCAGATAAAAACTTGGGTTGACTGTTTGATCCATAAGATCATCAAATTCCAAGTGTACCACAAGGGATCCTCCTTCCAAAAGATAATCCCTCCTTGTATCCCGTTCAAACATTGAAGCTCAAGAATAAAACTGGGAATGATAGGTATTATAGGTCTAAGGAACCTTTAAAAATACTGATAAATATCTTTAGTTTATTTCAGGGATTAAAAAATAATTTAAAAAAGTGATTCCAATAGTTGAAGAATGGTATTTTTATGCAGGTGTTTAGTGTTCTTGTTTTTTGCAACCCTAAAAGTAACATAGGTGCATATGTTTTGATTTTGCTGTTTTTGTAAATAATCATCTGATTCTATTACCTTTTCTTTTCAGTCCTGATGATATTGGGACCTGCTGGTATATCCTTCTCTCTGGTTCCGTGTTCATTAAGGAATCCATGTTTCTTCCACGAAGCAGGTATTGTATAGATATTCTATAATAGATTATTAATGAAGCTTGAAATTCTTTAGCAGAATTGAGCTCTTTTGCAAAATTATTTTTGCTTCCTATTTCCTCTTCTACTGATACATGGCAAGGCAGTACTCTAGGGTGTTGATACATAAATCTTTAATAAATGACTATTTTATTAAACTTCTCTTTAACAAAGGGCAAGAACATGCTGGTAACATGTACATTTGTTTACATGATCATTTCAGCTGTGTTTAGGGCATGTTTATTCGTAGGGAATGAAATTGGCTCCAAGATGGCTTAGGTAGAAAGGAACTAACTTTAAGAGTAAAGCAGGCAGTGCTATTAACATCTAAAGAGAGGTGAAGAAAGTTCATAAGATCACTTGGTATTAGAAATGGAAAGCCAGGGGCTGGCATTGACCTTTTGACTTCTCAGGGCCTTATGCCTCTTGTTTTTGCATTTGTCTGTGTTATTGACTTTCTGCTCTCTAAGGCTATTAATTTCTTTCTCCCCATGACATTGACTTGTATGTTCTAGTGATTTATAACCTTAAGTCCCTAATGTGTACAACATTTGACTGTAGTACCTGTGTCTTTTCTTTGGGTTCTTCAGGCTACAGTCTGATTGACCTGGCTTGGGGCACCTGTTTACCTCTCTTCCTGGCAGCTGTGGCCAGAAAGGGGCGAGCTCATCTGTCTCCTATGTGATGTTCTGGTTTCCAGTTCCTCAAGCGTCTTGACTACTGAGTTTCCATAGTTATTTTTTTCTTCTTATGTATTTTTCACAAGCAGATATTTTAATTTTGGCTAAAGATTTTAAAATTTTAAGCATTTTTACTTTAGATTGCTAAATAAATATTTTATTAGAATTGATTGAAGTATAGTGATTCCTTCTTTATGTCACCTAATTCTTCCATAAAAAATATTCATATTCTTGAGAAATAATTCTGAATGAGTCAGGGTCGTGTTAAAGAATCCATTTTAAAAATATGAATAAATTTTTATTAAGAAGTCAGAGACTTTTTGACACTGCAGAGCAAGATTGTCCTGGGTGTGGTGTCAGAAGGGGACCACTGGGCCTTGGTGCCGGAATGCTGATGAAGGTGTGCCAGAGGCAAAGTGAATCTACTTATAAATAGTCCCTGGTGCAGTTCTCATGCCCCTCTGCCCTTCTGCTTCTTTGAGGTCAGATTGACAAGCACTATTCTCTTTGGAAAATGGTCCCGCAAGGGAGAGAGGCTCTGTTGCCTGCTTGGTTGTTCTTACATTAGCAATAGTCATAGTAATGATGATAGCATCAGTGACAGTAGTCGTAGTAATAGAGATAGTAATAATTTCAGTAGTAGTAACAATAGTAATAAAATGATGATGACGAAATAGCCAAGGCTTTTTAAGTGTTTTCTACTTGCCTTGCATCATTTAAAGTGCTTTGTATGTGTTGTACCATTTAACCTCATAACTCTCCTTTGAGGAAGGTACAATTATTACCTGCACTTTATGAATGAGGAGACTCTGATATTATAGGATGGTGGGTGGTCATACCTCCTAGAGGTTTGCCTAGAAAGCCTGTAGTGACCCTGTGAACCAGCTCCTATAATGGTAGGAATTCCATTTCCTGGAGGAATTGAGAATTTGAATATCAATACTCTTGCTCTCCTTCAAACTGAGCACCTACTGTTTGGTCCCTTTTTGGAGATTATGACTCTGTTTCTGAACTTGGAAGAAGTAGGCAATCAGTATTTAAGCATTGGCATATTTTAAAAATTAATTTTAACGTAAAAAGCAATGATTACTATATAAAATTTTGAAGACAAAAGGAAAAATATCACCTAAAATCTTCTCCTCCAAGATAATCATTCTTTAATATTCTAGTATTTTTCTCTAGACTTCTTTATACGTATGTGTTCCACTTGTTTAAGATCATACTTTATATGCAATTTAATATCTTGCTTATTTCAGTTAAAGAATATGAGAGGGGACCTCCCCAAAAATCTGAATTTATTTATAAAAAACTGTATATTCATTCTTACATGTTTAAACTTAAGTCACCTTCAAAAGTACTGTCCATTTGATGCAATATACCTATCAACGCTTTTTCCACTGCTCAAATTAGTTTTTAAACTTGTCAATTTTAATGCCTTTTAGTGCTTCTGCCATTTTTTGTTGCACCTCTTCCACACTGGCAAAGCATTTCCTTTGAGGACTTTTTTCCTCTGGTGACCTCCAAGTAAGATTGGGTGAATAGGGAGGGTCGGACACAGGGGATCATGGCATTTTTGGTCAAAAATTGCTAACCACTCAGTGTGGTGTGGTCAGATACACTTGTAAATCACCCATCAGGAAATGGGTAAATGCATTGAAAGAATCTCCAAAAAAAAATATCTGAAGCCGGATGCAGCCTCTCACAACAATGCTAGCTGGTACGCTGATGCCAATGAGTTCCTAGAATACATACATACCTAGTAGGGGAAGCCTCTGTACTAAAGGGGCCTGCCCACCAAAAAATAATTCCTGGTTTATCTGTTGGTTTTTGGTACCCCCGTGTATATGCATTGCTTCATAATAGTAAAAACACTTCATTAGTAAGTTGGCTCTTTGTAACTTCTAATGCCTATTTAACGTTCAGTTATTTGAACTTTCCGTGATTTAGTTAATAATCGTAAATGATAAGTTTTTGATAATTCTTATTATAAATAATGCTGTGATGAATGTGACTTGAAATTTATGTGTCTTAATGAGAGCCCTGGGATTTTATCGTCACCATAATGTAGGGTGTGTTGTACAAGCTAAATTTATAGACTGAACCCTCGGACAGTGAAGGAGCTAGTAATGGTCTTCTTTGACTACCAGCCATCATCAACTAGTCAAGTAACAGTTTGTTCTGACTTCTGGAAAGGGAACTTAATGTTCAGAAAACTGCTGTTCTTGAAGAAGGGGACTTGCAGTTCAGACCTATTTCTTGAGCACATTGGACTCTACATCTAAGTATTTTAAAAGATGACATAAGTTACTTTTTCTCTGCCTGGATGTCAGTACTTGCACATTAGTACTTTAATAGACTGAAGGAAGGAATGGTGTTTCAGACTGAATGACAGGCAAGTACTATATATAGTTTATTCTTTCATGTTGCACCTGCTGACATTTGCTCTAAGTTGTTTGTGTTCTTTGGGGATGTTAACTTATGAGTAGTTTGAGATTGTTTTAATAAGAAAGCATATACTGGTACTATGTTAAAAGTTGACATTAGTGATAGATGTATATTTCTCTTTCCAGACAGCTTTGAGATTCTGTATGGATTAGGTATTAGTAGTAGTTTAGTTTCATAAAAAACTAGTTCACAGATGATTTCTCACATTTGCCATGTTTTTAATCATGTAAGTCTGGAAAATGGTTATTAGCGTATAGACTAGGTGTAAACTAAGCATTCTCTTGAAAATGCTACCTCATTTTGGTGGGTAACTTACCTGGAAAGTATTGAGGTATCTTGAACAACATTTTCTTATTTTTAAGTAATTCTCATAAAATTGTTTTGACACTTGATTTTGTCAGGTGAGAAGGGTAATATATTCGTATATTGTAGAAAATCTGTCATTGCCTTCCAGATTTTATTAGCTTTATTCAAGTTTTCAGTTGACATTTATTTAAATCAGCATTTTATGCTTTTTTTGTTTTGTTTTGTTTTCAATTTTGTTATCTTTCTAGATAGATGATGGTTGTTTTGGTATATATCTTTATTGTGGTTGTTCAGACATAAATATTGTTCCCTAAGACACTGAATTCACTGTCAGTGACAGCTTGCTCAGTGTTCCCCACTTTAAGCAATTTCAGTGATATAAATATTGGTTTTATGAGTTTTACTGTAACTCTTAGAAATTTGTCAAGTTTTGCAACATTGATGTTTGTACTAGTGGCTGTAATGTCATTGTGTTATGTTGTTACATACAATGTTGCCCTAAGATAGAGCTAAACTCTTAATTGATGTACAATTTATATTCTTGAAGCCACACACAATTTATAATTATGTTTTTCTTAAAGTCTTTTTTTTTTCTGAGTTGGAGTCTCGCTCTGTCACCCAGACTGGAGTGCAGTGGCATGCTCCTGGCCACCACAGAGTCTACCTGCTGGTCTCAGGTGATCCTTCCCCCTCAGCCTTCCAAGTAGGCGGAACTACAGTTGTGTGCTACCACGCCCGGCTAATTTTTGATTGATTGTAGAGATGAGGTCTCACCAAGTTGCCCAGGCAGGTCTCGAACCCACGGCCTCAGGCAGTCCACTTGCCTCGGCCTCCCAAAGTGCTGGGATTACAGACTGAGCCACTGAGCCCAGCCTTAAAGTCTTATTTAAAATGAATTTATTTTCTTTGTATCAACAGAAAGATTGTGAGCAAAGGTAATTTGGGAATATGGAGTGTGGGGTTTGGAGAATATTTGCCATATATGAATATGGAAACAGTGCAGACTGTTTTGTCAGGCAAGCCACTATGTTGTGAGGTTGTGTGCTGTGCAACTTTATGAGGTGCTGCTTCCATTCATAGTCATTGTAGGTTGAGTTGTAAAATAATTTACAGGTAGAGGATAGTACGATGTAGAAGAAGTTTTTCCTCCCTAATGTTTCAAAGGTGCCATTTGCAACAGCGGTGGGACTAGAAAGCAATAGATGAAAATTAGTTGCAGGTTTAAAAATGGTTTTCTAATGTACCTTTGCTTTATGCTTCATAATGGGTAGGAAAACGTTAACAATGTTTATTGTTCTAATGGACCTTAAATTAGTATATTTTAAAAATCAGACATTGTCACATAACTTAAAATTTTGTTTAAAATTGCCCCACTTTATGAATGCTGGAGCCTATTTTGTAATAAAGTCATAGTATGAGAACTTGAATTAATATGTTACTCTTTTGGCTGCTGACCCTTTGAAAGGCTGGGAATTCTAATTTAGATTAAAGACAGGTTCAGATTGTGTTTCTAAACTTTTATCTAGCTCTTTGGGTTGTTAGAGGAGATAGTTTACCTAGGGTTTGTGTTAATTTGTAGAATTTGAATTTTTTTTCTACTAGTTTATCAGTCATTAAAAAAATTATTTGCAAAAAAGAAAAAAGTATGCTAGATAAACTTAAGACATGAATCATTATTATACAGAGAGACTCTTCTTTGAATTTATGTTGGTCACAGACTTGGAAAAAATTATTCCTATTGAAATACTGGACTTGATTTTCTTAATGGAGTCAATTTTCTCATAGAGGTCTCTTAGAAAGAGCCTTTTAATAGAAATAAACATGCATGTCATATTTAATCATAAGCGACATCTTTAATGCTCTGATAGTTTAAAACTTTCTGTATGTTTCATACAGAGCAGTTGGAAAGCAACCTCTTTACTTCCTGTTTAAGTGGTACCCAGGGTAGGTACTGTAAGTTTGAAGGGAAAGATGAGCCTGGGTTAGCCATTGGCCTAGGAACTTGGAAGATGCCAAGCAAAGGATGTACTTAAGATTAGAAACCAGAGAAATTAGGACAAAGACTTATACAGAGGGGAGAGTCTTCTGAGCATGAACATTAGGACTTATTTTGCCTGGTTATGTTGGGTAGCAGGCTTAGTAGGCAAAATCTGTACACTACAAGCATGTTAAGAAATTTTGTCGGACTTCGGGCAAGATGGCGACAGGGCAGCCTGGTCTATGAGACCTTGTGCAAAGGAGAATGCAGAGGGTCTCTGGCTCTCTCCCCAGGGGCTGCGGATCCCAGCGTCCGCAGCCTGCTCTTCGGAGCTCAGCCATTGCCACCGCTGGGTATCATGGCGGTCTGGACAGCCACAGACACAGCAGCCGCTCGTGCTGCCGTGGCCTCCATGGCGGACATAGCGCATCGCGCCACCCGTGCCTGAGGCAATCCACAACTTCAGTCCTTGAAGCCCCTGCAGGCAAGATCTGCTGGGATCTCTGCTACCTCCGCTGCCACCTTGACGTTCTGCCAGCCGTGGGTCTCCTCCCATGTGCCCTGAGGCAGGCTCCCATCTCCAGCCTCTGCCCGGCTCCTGTCCGGCTCCACCCCCTCTGGGGCTGTGAGATAGCACCATCTGCTGGCGATTCAAGGTAACAACACTGAAACGGGACAAACAAGCTTGAAAAACAGACACAGGCCAGATTTGAGTGGTGAACTGAGTGGTGATCTGAACTGGCCTTCACAGTAGGCCAGGGGCAACTGACCCTAACTGTGAACAAATTTACCAACTTGAGAAGACAGCTAGAAATCAGAGCTGAAAGGACATTGGACTTAAATGAAAAGTCTCACAGAGTGTGCTCGATTGGTTTTGCTAGTTTAATGACTTGATTCTATTCCTACTGTTTTGTTCCTTTGTTTTCCTCTCTTCCTTTTCTTCTCTTTTCTCCTCTCTGTAAGCCATATCTTTATATAGAGGAACAGCACACCAATAAGGTGGTTGGTTAGCTTGTATGTTAGCATCATTGTATGTTTTAGTTTTTTTTGTATGGGAGTTGCTTAGTCTGTAGCCGTGGTCTATTGTTTTTATCTGTTTCAGTTTAGGTCTCTCTCTCTCCATTTGTTGGTATACTCGTCTGTTTCCCCGCTTGTTCCTCTTTCTCTCCACCTCCTCTTCCCCCCACTGTCTGCTCCATTCTCTTCCGTCTGCTAACCTCATTTTATTTCAGGGAGAAAACCTACAGCCCCACTGCACAGACAGATTCCAAGTCAGTGGGAAGTGGGTTTCAGATTATCCATACACCTGTCAGTGGATACCAGGACCTGCAGATAGATTTTGAATCACAGCTCCCCCCTTAAGTAAATCTCACAACTGCAAAAAGGACCACCCCCAACCTACAGTGCAACTCCAGAATTGAACACAGTAAAAGGGCATACATAAAGAAGAATAGGAGATTGAACAAACAGAAGTAAAAGCAACCCCTCTACCCCTGAATAACAGAGTTAAAGAAGACGGTGACATGGAGGGAAGGAAAAAGTAGGGAGGGAAAAAAACCGCACAAATGAAGAAAAACCAAAAGAAGAATATAGGTCTCACACAGATCCCTGGGAGGTCAGACACTGAGAAAACAGACTCCGGAGGACAAACAATGAAGAGCCCCCAGAATGACTGGTCACATGCAACAAACCCAGACATGAAGACATTAATAGAGAGAATTAAAAAAAATTGAGGAGAGACAAGAGGAAAATAGGAAGGAGCTGATGTCAGAAATAACAGCAGTAAAGAATACTGTGATGGAAATAAATAACAAACTAATAAGCATGGATAGCAGAATTAGCCAAGTGAAGAAAGAATCTCAAAGACCAAACACAGAACTAACCCAAACTGTCAAAAACATAGAAAAGAAGCTCAGAAAGACAGAGCAAAACCTTCAAGAGATGAAGGATCACTTCAAGATACTGAACGTAAGAGTAATTATCCTTCCTGAGGCAGAGAGAGAAACAGAGGCCACACTGGAACAAACATTTCATGAAATCATTCGAGAAAACTTCCCTCATCTTATCAGTGATGAAAAAATTCAAACACAAGAGATTCAGAGAACCCCTGCAAGATAACAAATGAGAAGACCAACTCCCAGACATGTAATAATTCGCCTAAACAAAGTAGGTATAAAAGAAAAAAATCCTAAAGGCAGCAAGAGAAAAAGATCAGACTACCTACCAGGGAAGACCAATTAGAATAGCAGCAGATTTATCTACAGAAACCCTCCAGTCTAGGAGAACCTAGAGCCCTGTTTTCAAAGTTCTAAAACATAAACAATTTCAACCAAGAATAACCTATCCAGCCAAACTAAGCTTCATCAGTGACAGATAATTGAAATCTTTCCCAGATATCAAATCGCTAAGAACCTATGCTGCCAACAGACCACCTCTACAAGAAACAAGAAAGTATTGAACACAGAAGAAAAGGAAAAAAGAACAACAATGTTCGTCATAAAAACACACATGATCCAACTCTAAAACCAAAAGAAAGACAAGACACAAACAGGAAGAACAACAACAACTCTGTAAGAACATTATGATAAGGATCAACTTTCACATTTCAATCATTAGTTTGAATGTGAATGAACTAAATGCACCACTGAAAAGACAAAATGGCAAAATGGATAAAATATCACCAGGCAACAATCTATTGCCTTGAAGAGACTTACCTCACTAGAAAGGACACTCACAGACTCAAAGTAAGAGGATGGGAAACAAATTTTCAGGCAAATGGAACACAAAAGAAAGGAGTCGCGATCTTAATCTCAGACAAAATACCCTTTCAGCTGTCAAAAATTTAAAAAGATACAGAAGGCCACTGCATAATGATAAAAGGTTCAATCCATCAACAAGAAATATCCATCCTAAACATATATACACCCAACATAGGAGCACA